>NW_008668582.1:30649-58149 GCF_000695815.1 Acanthisitta chloris
TGAGGTCAAAAGTTCTGAAAAGCACACAGATGTCTTTAACAGCCCTGGACTTAAAAAATACATAACAGATAGCAACAGCTTGTCTAATCAAGAAAAATCTGACCTGATATTCTTCTTTCAGTGCATTTAATTCACTTTCCATCCTAACATTCGTTTGGCTTATTCGCTGGAGCAGCTCCTGCACACACTGGAGAGAGCTGAGAATTTCCTTAGGAATGCAAACAGAAGAGGGTATATTGAGTGAGATTTTGTTTCTGCACTTTAAACATTAGATCATTTATGCCTTTTAGATTATTATATTTATTTGCATTCTGTCAGTGTTTACAAAGTGATGGATGTAAAGAAACATACTCCAGCATCACCACTGGAGAGGGGCTTGTAGGGAGAAATCAGAACATCAGTTTTTTCTGCCTTTTTTGCTCTTGGAGAAAACATGAAGCTCATCTCTGTATTACAGCCCTCCCCAGACTCATGCCAAGCCCTTCCATATGTTACAACTAACATAGTAAGCAAACCTTTGCAATTCACACAGAACAAAACAGACACAAACCAGAGTCCTTCTCTTAGATAACACATATCAAATATGCATATGAATTATGCTCCACCCATCCCCATGGAAATGCTTTCAGTGTGCTCAGGGCTGGGAGAGTAATGAGGCCTGAATATGCCTCCTGTTTTTCCCTGTGTTTATTGGCAAGTATTTTTTAAAAGCAAGCTCAAAACACAGAGAGGCTTTCCTGGAGTGGCAGAGCACTGCTGGCTGAGCCTCCACTGAGTGCTCCATGGCCATACAAGCAAACTCCTGTGTTTGTCCTTCCCTGGGAACAGGAATGATCCACTTCTTTGGCACGTTCCATCTAATGAACTGCAGAGTGACAGTTTTGCAACTGTTCAAGAAATAACAACCCTTTTAGGCTTAGCATTCTGCAAAGCAGCAAAGCAGAATGATATGCTGCACTTACAGGGAACAACACCTTTTATTGCTGACACTTGACTCCATAAACCTTGGTTTGACTAGCAGGATTTGCTCTGGCACCTACCTGAGTTTGCAATAGAAACCAGCCTGAACTCTCTTCAGCTATCTAAAAGTGTTGCTTAATAGTCTCAGTGTTCATGCTCTGTATGAGTGGAACATCATTTTCCTTGTACACAACGGACACGTTATCCCAATGTTACCTGGGTTCAGTACCAGCAGCATTAGAGCAAACTGTTTGCAGCCAGAACAGCATGTGATGCTTATTTGTACTGACATCAGGCAACTGTGTCATGGATTGACCAAATTTCTCCCATCTGAATTCAAAAACAGCGTTTAAGTCTCAGAATAAAGTGTCAAACAATAGACTTCATTCTGTTAATACTCTTTAGAAAGAATGAGCTGTAAGATCCCACTTAAGCTCATATTAGAACATTTCTGATGAGTAAACAAGTGAATTCAACTAGTTTTTATAGCTTAGTATAATAATTCAAGCAACTTAAATATGAAATATAGCACATAAAATGATCTTTAAAGTGCAAAGCTGCAGTAACAGCTCACCAGCTGTTCCTCTTTGATGTGAGCGTTTTCCTCTTGGATTCTTTTACTCACTGCTGTCTCCTTAAAAAACCAAACAACTCACATGAAGAACAGTAAAAGGCATTTAAAATTACACTCTATTTTCTTTAGTCATACTGCATTAATCAGTGAATCATCACGAGGCTATTTAAAGAAATTGAAATGTGTTCTTATCCCTTTTTTAACTTCATTTTACTATGGAATAATAGTGATATTGATAGCACATTTACTTCCCTAGGAAGGTTTATGCTGCCAAGAGTGTCTTTACATGGGATATGCAGTTAGTAGAAAGGAATCACTAGTCTGTACACAGCAGAGATCATCACCAGGATGTTTGCTGAACGAAGAACAGAAAAAATTCCCCCCAAATTAAATGCGTTTAAATTCCCAAATACCATTCTGAGTTTTTGCTGCAGTTCTTGAAACTGTTTCTCCTTCACTGCAAGATTGATGTTTTCTTCTCCCACCCTGTACTGAGATGTGACCTTGGACCTTATCAAGTCTGTAGTTACTTTCTTCAGTTCCTTAACACAGGAAACACGTATAAATAGTTCATCCAGCATAGGCATTGCAATTCAAAACAGAGACAAATCTTCTAAACTATCCTGAGTCATGCCCTACTTTTAAATAACGTATGGAAACGACAGAATAAATTAGAGGGACTGAAATTTCTAGGACTGATTTGTTAAACTTCTAACTTGTCACGTGTGACTCAAAGTTTACTTTCAGAGGTAAAATGTTATTGTGCTGATTTTACTTTGTTTGAAGCATTTACTTAATCATTTTGCTGTTTTCTTCTCCAAGAAGTAGAGTAGAAGTGAACATTGAGTTGGTATTGGTAAAACCTGCTACACTGAGTTACACACCAGGAGTAAAGTACTGTTACAACTACTTGGGAATGAGGAGGGAAAAGGGAAGAACAGAGATTATCTGGTAAAAACAGGAACTGGCTATAAATTTGGAGGATCTTTGCTTTTCCTGAAACATTAATTACTTAATCTCAGGAGAATGCTAAATTAATTTTATATTAGAAGCTTCTACAACATGATGCCTTTGATTTTAGAGGCTTTATCCTCTTTGAAATATCCTGCTTTTTTTTTTTAACTTTTCCTATCTGTTTTCTAACCAGTTTATTCCAAGCTCCTAGTGCAGCAAATAAACAGCAAATGCTTTGATCTCATTAAATTACAACTTATAGTTCCTGGAGCCATAAATATTGTGCCCTGTTCTCCCCCACCCCTCCCGTTGTGGTGCAAGGTAGTCTGGATAATATCTCTCTCTCCTTGAGTGCTCTGACGTTTACTCAGACAAACTGCAGAGGTTCTGAATGCTGCTCACAGATAGTATCAAGAATTCTTCATGATGCCATAGTGGTGAACCAAGCATTCAGAATGGTAATAGTTTTATCTAACAACTAAGTTTGGTCTGTTTAACTTTTCTTCACAAAACTGGAATTCCAGTTATCACAGACAGAATTATCATGGACCAATGGTTTAACTGTTCTGGACAAAATCATCTCACAGTACAAAAGGAGAAGAAAAGATTATGCTGTAGCTGAAATTCACAAAGTTGTCTGGTAAATACAAGTGTAGGTACTACTTTTGAATAAATCATTTCTTTGGCAGAGGCTTTAGTTCTCATTTATCTGAGCCATAAATAAATCTAAAATGGTCTAGTAAGAGTTAAGTGTAATTGCAGAATCAATTACAGAATCCAAAGACAGCAATGCTTTAAAATTAGTATATTCTGTAAGCTAGTAAGGGTTTTTTTCCCCATCTACTGCAATAAAAACATACATGAGTTGTCCTATTTTCACCTGAAGGCTCTGTAATGAAATATGTAAGGAGAGTTCCTCCAGTTGAGAGGCAGAAGGTGCAAGTAGTTTAAACTTAGTAAAAGTAAAAAGATGCACAATGTCAATCTGCACAGAAAAGTGGATCAACAGGACAGAGAACACAACTAACCCAAGCAGGTGCAAAAGCCTCCATGGATCTGATACTATATTTTCCAAAACTCAGTGTGCAGGAAAACTCTTACTACTGATTTTGTCATGGGGAATGAACAAGTGGCAATAAGCAAATCAGGCCCTTGAGGTAGAAAATGATTGGATTTTCTTCTGCTCTGTAAATAGCAGGTGGATGTGTACAATCCATCTGAAACCAAACCCAGATCTGCTAATACAAAGCCCTAGGCAGGAAAACCCAACAAACAACCAAAACCCAACATGAACCCAAAAAAAAAAAACCAACATCCCACAAGACTAAACCTGTGCAGATCAGACCTCAATTTAACCCACATTCACTGTTGCACATATTTAACACCCCTATAACATACTTGCCATTTCATTAAACACTGAAGTTAGTTGATTTTTAGCCATAAATGTTGAATAACATCCACTAACTTCATCTTCCCATTAAGAACAAATGTGTGAGATCATTCTGCTCTGAGTCAGAGTAATGGCTGTGATAAGAGCTGACAACCAAATGAAGATTTTAGTACTATGGATAGTCATTCCCACTCTGGCACTGAGGCTACAGAGAAAAGAAGTTTGAACCCATATATTGTCAGAGCTGTTAGAGGTCAGTCCAGTCTCTGAGGCAGATAAAACCAGCTTTAGAAGTTGTCCCAACTTGTGCTGTAGATATCAGGACTTCTTTCAGATATGCAGCAAGTGAAAACAGCCTGGTAATCCCTTTTCCAAACCCTTCAAAATATCCCAGTTTAGTTTTTCACCATTGTTCAGAATAGATGGTCAAAAAAGCAGCAAGAAATTCAGAAATAACTACAATAAAGGCACTTCCTGGTGAACTAAGGAAGTGAGATTAAGTTTCAGTTGGCTTTTTCTTCTGCTTATCTAACAGTATTTTATTTGAAATCCATCACCCATGACCTTAAGAATCGAGAGTACAGCTGAAAAAGGAGTGGATTAAGAAATATGTTTGATAGCTGGAGTACATAAATCACTAACAGTTTCTCTCTCACACCTATGTTACTCACAAATTTCACTGTGTAAAATTTTCTTGAACATTTCTGGTTTCTTACAGGCTGGATGAGCCTTGAGCAACCTGATCTAGTTGGGAGGTGTCCCTGCCCAGGGCAGGGGTTGGGACTAGATGATCTGTGAGGCCCATTCCAACCCTTAAATTCTATTATTATGATTCTATAATTTTACATGAATGTCCTTCTTTTTCGTCACATACAAATCATTCACCCTTTTTTAAAGGAATTGAACCCAATGCACACAGACAAAGTTGTCTTCATCCTAACAAATATGACTGTTCTATAGAGGAAGGTTAGCACCACTGACACCTTCCAATAGTCTCCTGTTGCTCTTCCATATTTCAGAGAAATATATGTAGTTTTTATATATAACCTATCATTTGAATTATGTAGCCAAAAAAAGCAGTTTAAATGTCATAAAAGCTAACTGTGATTTAGAAACTAATCTGAGAGTTTTTCCTGTCTTCTGCTTTCCTGTTACTGTATTTCTCAGCCTGTTTTTATGATGGTAAGAGCTCTGAAATCTTGGAGATCAAACAGCCACTTCAAAACTTGATCTTTTTCACAATGAGGTTTGGAATGTTTTATTCGAGTATGTAACAAAAAAAAAAAAATCTAGATCGAATTCCTGATTAATTTTTACTGTGGCTAGAATACCTTCATGTAATAAATATAAAAGTCAGGAAAGCACTAAAGTAAGCAAGGATGAAACAAATTTTAAAAAAAAACAACCTCAAATTGTCTCTATTTCAAGGTAAAATTAAATTTTAAGTCAGGCTTTTAGTGACACCATGCTCCAAAAAACCTTAACAATAACAGGCTGTGTGCTCTTAAGGACAAAAGAGAAACCAACACTAGATTCAGGGAGAATTTTCAAGTACTTCTGTACTTTCAAGTCCCATTTTTCAGGCAAAGAAAGGACGTGGCAGGTAAACATTTTTTTGATAAATTTAACCCAAATATAAAATGGTTATAGTCCCTGTTCCTCAAGTACAAATTATCTCCTCACCCTGTCTTTTGGAAATTCACAATATTTCCATAGATTCCAGAGTAGTCCAAAGCTTCCAGCTGGAAACTGGGGATTAACATCAGGCCAAAAAGCTAAGAACTGTCATGTATTTGTTCCCTACCTGAAATCCTCAGAGAATCTAAGGGAGGAAAAATAGACCAGGAAAAAGAAAGATAAGGAGATATAAAAAAAATATGTGTTACAGAAAGATGCTGAGTTTACAGAACAATTCTGACTTAAGAGGGTCCTTTTGTTTTTATGTCAGCACTTAAGAAAGAGCTCCAAGGGCAAAGAGAACTTTCTTCTCCCACTATTACATATGTTCCCCAATGCAGCTCACAAAGGAACTTTGTGAATACAGGTAGGAAAGAGCTTAGTGGTCAGACAACTCCTTTGTAAATAGGATCACTGTTGTGACAGACTGATGTCTCACTGCCTTGTCACATAGCTCTCTCTGATGGCAACTCAGTTCTGATTTTCATCCTACTTTCAAGCTCCCAACTTGCTTCTATGGCAACTACTCTTCATGTTCTACCTCTGACTGAACTGACAACACCACTGCCACCTTTCCATATCAGCTGGGAGAAGCAATGGTAACACAGCACAAGAAGGAGAGATTACCAATAATTAGCAAGAAACCAGCAGGATACAGTAGATTCCCAAGTTATGGAAACTCTTAGAGCAGCTCCAGTTATAACTGAATATCTGTGTTTGCATAAGACTAATTAAGCCATTAGTCACAGAACAAAAACCATTTCTGCTGCTTGTCCATTACTTCTCTTAGTGCTGCAGTGGCTTTCAGAAGTCCCAAAGAATGCTGGTTCTACATCCAGAAATGCAGATGGTACTTACTTCCTTCAGGTTACTTATTTCAGCCTCTTGTCTCCTGTTCACTGCTGTGAGTCTCTTGTTGTGCTGTATGGCTTCCTGCACTTTGAAGCAAAGTTAAAGCATGTGAATAAATATTCTCAGATTTGATTCAATATTTGATTTGTAGGTGCAATGCATGCGTATATAATTTCTCAAAAGTCATTTAGGAGACTAAACCTGAAAATGTGATTCAACTGCTTTTTCTGTGCAATGTGATACCACACTGGGGGATTACACCAGGTGAGACCAGTGGTTCCATACCTCAAACCATGAGTTAAGACTTTTCTGTATGTTGGTTTGCCTTTTAAAAATTGTAATTGAATTTTTAGTGTCATTTGATGTCATTTTATTAGGATCACTTCTCCATGAACTTCTAATCTTACTTTTGCTTTTTTTTTTTAACCAAGATTTTGCTTGCAATTTTCTGATGAGTTGAAGTATTTTCAGAGGGGCATAGAACATAATGGACCACAGAACACACAAATAACTGACTTAACAGATGTATCAAGTTATATGCATCTAGGCCATGGAAGACAGCAAAGATAATGTAGCAAAAAAACCTTTTAAGAATAACTTTAGTCCCTCCTGAAAGGGAAGGGAATTTTCTCTTAGACTTTATACAGACCAAGATATTACTAGGAAATTGCTTGAAATTCCACAGTGAAAAGCTGAAGATACTCAGTGGTCCCTGGACTTTTTCAGTCACCTCTATTCAATCTTAGTGTTTTGTTCTTCTGAGGTGTCTCTTCAACCTTTTCCATTTTCTGATTCCTCTTCATTTAGTCCTAATCTCTTTTGCCTTATTTCCCTCAACACACCACACTTGAACACAAGAACTCTAGATACTCCATCACACCCAGGAGGTTCTGCTAAAGATGTTCCATCACAGGGAGTGATGGACAACAGCCTTACAATACCATAAGCAATTTTGCAGCTTTGTGTAAGAATATGTGCTTAAAAAAATGAAAATACTGAAGAATGTAACAGCTAAGACAACTTGGGAAATAAACCCACAAAAACAAGCTGGCAAAAATTGGTGAAACTCTCCTGCCTTTCAACAAGGCACATGCTCAGTCTCTAGCTTTAAAATACTAATAGCAGGACGTTGGTTAGCCAATGAAGTTCTGGATTTATTAGGGATTCTGCTGTTTTCCCTTTACAGCACTATAACATATCCATTTTCACTGTCTTGTTTCCCTCCATATTGCTTTAATGCAGCAGATAAAGAACCACAGTTTATAAATTTAAACCATTTGCACAAAATTGTTCCTGTGTTTCCTGCCTGCCTTTCCCACTGAGAGCACTTTCCTGCTCAGGATTTACAAGTTACCTATGTGCACACCTCACACTGCCATGCAAATTGAATTCTCTCTGCAGCAAGGACACACCAGAGTCAAACTGGGCAAAATATTGGCTATGGATTAGCAGTTAGTAGCAGAGTTAATCTTCTCTAGAGTTTCATTTTGCAATTGCTGCTAAGTAGAAACATGGCACAAAACATTTATGTATCATTCAAATGTGGTGAAAACAGAGTAAATGTTATGTTTACATGAAATAGCAAAGCAACTTTTCTGTATCTAACAGTAAACCCCTGTCCAATGTAAATGAGAGCAAAACTGAGCAACATTTTATCTTAATTTGGGTTTAATATTACATATTAGCCTAATTAAAAAAAATACAAAAAGTAACTTGAGGTACTGAAATATGACAAATATGCATAGAGTATGTTACCAGTTCATTCAAACTAGAGCTAAAAAAAAAATTTGGTTTCAGGCAAAACCCAAAAATTTAGTAAGATTCAGTATGTGAAAAGCTTTATGGTGATTTTAGGGGGGTTTTTTAGCTGTTGAGGTTGGTTGGTTTTGGTTTTAGTTATACAACTACTTCTCCCTTTCCTTACTAACACTCATTTGTTTTGATGTCCTGTGTGTGTGTTTACAGGGATGAAAACTCCAGGCACACAAAACACACACAAATCTCTGTTCTACACACACACTGAGACATTTGCACAGAAATTTATCACTTGGTATGGAGAAACAAGGATTTCTCTCTGAAATTAATGGCTGCCAAACTTCATTTCGATGAGACATACATACCACTGTGCTCTAGTTTTCCATGAACACCTTTTATGATTCCAAACTGTGATGCAATAGTAGCATAACACCTCTCAACTTCATTCAGTTTCTTATGATGCTCCTCTTTCCCCATGAGCTGCATCTGTAATTTTTGATCCTGTTGGAAACATAAAAGAAGCACCCACTTAGTAAACAGCTCTCCAAAGGCTTTTGGATGTAATAGCATAAATGCAAAATCATTCTCAGATTATTTCAGCTATTTCATATCTAGTGATCAGTTCCCATGTACAGAGAGCAGGAAAATCTTCAACTGTGGGTTAGATTATCAGAAAAGCACTTCTACATGTTGTGCCTTATATATAGGAGAACTTCCATGTAGATGCCTGCAGAGCTGTAAAAATTCTTTCCAATCCTGAGCTCAAGTTTTCCTTAGTTGTGTGGCTTAAACATGTTGTTTAGTCTGGGGCCCAGTGACAATTTGTAGACACCTTAACTCACAGCCCCCGTGACCCACTGTCCCAGCACCTTCAGACACAAGCACAGGGCAGAAATGAGTACGGGGCAGGAGACAGAGCAGGAGATCCATAAACTTTGGCAACAGTGCTAGTTTATGCATCACAAAAATAAGGCCTATGGACACTTGTTGTCTCCTGTTACACAATAGGATCATCCACATGCAAATATTGTTCAGCCTTCTTTGCAAAGCCACCAGTGAAAGCACTGTCTCTCTTTTATGGTCTCAAACATTTTCCAGCATAATATGGCTTTAATCAATAAGGAAATTTTTTTAAGCTATATTGCAATAAAGACTCCAACAGGTTTTCTTCCAGTACAGCACTGTTCAAAGTACAGGGGCACTATGGGAATCAAAGGATTTGACCACATGTGAGGAGAGGCTGAGGGAGCTATGACTGTTCAGTCTGGAGAGGAGGTGACTCAAGGGGATCTGATGAATGTATGCAAGGAACAAAGAAATCACATTCAGACTCCTTTTAGTGGTGCTCACTAACAAAAAGTGAAAGACAGGAAATGCCACTTCAACTTGAGGGGAAAAAAAATTATTGTAAGAGTGGTCACACACCAGAACAGGTTGCACAGGCTACAGAGTCTCCATCTGTGGAGATACTAAAAACCAACAGGACACAGCTCTGGATTTCAGCCACCTCCAGGGACATCCAGCCTCACCACTGCAGGTCTGGGGTTGTTAAAAATCACACAGCACAAGGGCAATCAGGAGAGAGTTTGTGGGTTTGACACACTGAAATAAAGCATTTCAACACCCCTGCTAAAAATCAGAAGTGCATCAACTACTTCTAGAGTGGTGGTGACTGATTTCAGCTTGTGAAACTAATGCAGATTCCACCAATCTCTCTCTCATTTTGTGAGGGGTGATTGAAAACACATTCACAGGAATCTATCCTCAGTGACACAAGCCACTGATCTTTTTACAGCTATTTGCTACCCTTTCTTTCATATACACTAAGTTTCTGGTGTTCCACTTTATACTGCTCTTTGCTAATAGCTTTGAAGGTACAACTTGGTCAATGTAAAAATTAATTTTCTCTGAAGAGAATGGGTTAAATTAACTCCTCAGAAAGGATAACCATTTATTTAGCTAGCCAATCTATTTCTAATCTACAGTAGAGCAGCACAGCAATTAAAATGAGTTGGGCCAAATTCGTTCCTCTGTGTAAATTCAAGTTACACAAGGATGCATCTGGCCCAGCCTGTTTGGCTTTAGCAAGGCTCCATTTCCATACAGTAACAAATGCAATACATGTCCAAGCATCAGAGGATAATAAAAGCTGATAGCAATCAAAAGAAATGACCACAATAAGGCTAGCAAAACAGGATATAACAATACAAATTTCTCATGTTTTATAAGGTATGAAATTAAACACACTACAGCAAATGGAAAGTCATAATGGAAGCACTGGGAAAGAAACAGCACCACTTCCAGAATCACTGCAAGGAATGGAGGTTGAGGGTGTTCATATACTTTCTCTTTTCCCTAATCAGAAGTTAACTGTTGAAGAACTGTGCTTAACTAATGTTAGGAGGGGGATTTGATAACCAAAAGATTCAAAGGAAAGATTTTCTTTCTTTGTCCTGATAGTCCCTCACGTGTATTTATTTTAAGAGACTGAGGAACAGGGAGGCTTCACTAATTTGAGACTTGAACATCTTGTGGCAAGATCTGAAGGTTTTTGCACTCTTTTAATATGGATTTTTTCATAGTATTATCCCAATTTCTTAAGTGAGCAAGACTGTGTCAGTCTCTCCTCCTCTCTCAGAAGTAGAAATATGCTTTGCTATTTCACAGGGCTCTTTCCAGGGGAAAAAAAAAAAAAAAAAAGGAACTGGTGTGCTCTATCTGCAAGAGTTTTAATTAGAGCTTACCACTTGCCTAGATGTGATTTTTGATGGCAAGCCTCTCTCCAGGCTTAGTGCACAGTAAAACAAAAGCCTGAGTATGCGATTCGTCTGCTCACAGTAAAAAAAGCTGTAAAACATTCTTCCATAGAAGACAATCAAGAAACTCCAGGAGACACTGCAGGATAGGGAGGATATGACCCTGGAGTTGGAGTAAGACACAATCTTGGTTCTTCTTCCTAATGCCCGATACTGCAAGACCAGGAATTATTGCCCTGCCCTCCACCAGTAATAAAGATAAGCTGGGATGGGGAGTGGAATTGATTGTGGCCATATGGTTTGTTGAGGCACAATGATTTCTTGGTGGAACTAGACCAGAGAAATAGCTCAGGGTCAAGTAGGTGACTGGAGGAACACAAAGAGGGAATTGCTCATATCTCAAAGATATTCTGGAAATTGAGTCACTAGTCAGAGGTACTCAGTGAAGCAGAAGGTGGTAATTGGGAGGTGAAAGTGTCAGAGAAACAAAGGAGATGTAATGGCATGGAGACCTAAGGCAAGATCATGTGGAAATTATGCAAAGGGTTATCAACTGTAAATATCAGAAATAGGAATTTTTTTTCACAATAGTTCCTTTACTTCCTACCATTTTTCTACTTAAAAATAACTGGGTTTAATTAATACTCTATCACTGCCTTCCCACTGTGTTTTTAAGCAACATAATATGATTACAGGCAAACTCCTAAAAAGCCCAGAAAGGAAATAAAAATAACACTCCTATCTTAGATTATTAAGAACAAACCAACCTTTAAAGTTTCCTTTCTTTAACATTTTGCAGTAATTACTTTTTCATTCATTTGGCAACTACACCTGTATAGGAAAACTAAATGGTGTCAGGGAAGCTCTCAGTGCTGTTGTCAAAATATCCCTGACACATGTTGGCCTGGGCCAAGTAGCAGTTCCTGGGCATAGTTCAGGCAATTGTCTGCTGGGAACAATGTGGGTTGTTTGGATCCAGCCTCCCTCTTTTCTGAAGAGTAATAGAATTTAATCAACCTAGACCATTTGACTGCAGCTGCACTAAATGGTTTCACATACATTTAGTTTACCAATACAAACACAGTCACAAGTGCAACGAGACTAGTTCACACTCCTTCATCAAACCACTCCCCCCATCTACTCTGCTCACTAATACTGGTGCACTGAATCATGACCTTGTAGATGTTGATGTGTCCCCACTGACTACACAGACATCTTGCACTCCAAATTTGCTCATATGAGCTGCACACAAATTTGGTTTCTACAGCAGTCAGCACCAGCCTTCAGCTCATTCCTGGGGTTTTTTTACATTTTAGCCCCATATCTATGTAGACATTTAAGACTTAGGTACTGCAGAAGACAACTAACTCCAAATGTTCTCTCTCTCAGACATGCAAGTTAGTAAGGGAAGACACAGATGATACATGCAGAGAGTTTTGGCATTCGACACCCTATTACCTGTCAGGAAGCCAAGCCCTGACCACAGCCACTTTCTCCCACTTATTTCCTTATTTCAGAAGCAGGAAAAAAAAAAATGCATTGCAGAGCTCACACTCAAGGATGTTCTCTCAAGACAACCAGCTTTGCAGTAATCACCCTGTAGCCTTCTGACCCCATGAGCACTCCCAGCCCTTCTCAGTGAGGTGCAGAGCAACTGCACTGCATGCAGTGAGCAACACTTTAGTTGTGGGAACAAAAAAAATACAATCTTTGCCTCTATCAATCTTTCAGTATGAAAGAAAACCTTCCACTGCTCCAACATTCTTGCATCTAATTAAGAATTATACCAACAGTACAGTTTTTTCACAAATTAACTAGAGAGCATGCTAAAATATGGTGTATATGTGAAGTGTTGATGTTGTGTATTCCAGTCTAAAAGAAGAGAACTGAAGGAGCAAACCCAGAATAAAATGCTACAGCAGCAAGGCATGCTCAGTCCCCAGCACATACAGCAGCTCCTTCAGTGACCAGCAGAGTTGCTGAGGTGCCAGATATAAGCACATCTGCTTACTCTCAAAGCACAAGGCAGAGCATGACTTAATCTGTGTGTAACAAACTTCAAATTGAAACAGAAATGGGTCTCGGATAAATGGATGGTTTGGGATTTCATCCATTTTACTTTTAAACATTTTGCCATTTGGGATGACCTAGAGTCTATTGGGCTACTACCACTACTACCTTGACCCTTTGAAAATACAGGTTAAAATAGAATTTAACCTGGTCCTAAAACTCTGTTCATTCACTACAGCATAAGGCTGTAGGAAAGAATTCACTTGTTTACCTTGTGATTTTTTTTCCCAGCATTTCCTATCAGAGCATCTTCCATAAATAAGTCCAACCTGCCCATATTACATTTAGTGCTACATGCAAAGGAGGTTTTGTAATAACTTATCCCCCACTCAACAGCATTTTTAATTCCCATACTCTGTCCCCAAGTCACAGTACCCCAATGTGGTCAAACTATGCAAATAATCAATTATGATGAGTTTATAAACACTAGAAATTAATATATTTGTTTAAGCAGCACAGATGCATTTCCAGCTTATATAAAAGGTGTCATCATTTAAACATTTTCACTCCTGTGGAAGACTGAGCTGGTAAGTTATGAAGAAGACAATATGTGAAATGACCTAAATATAATTCCAATCCTTTTGTACATTTTTAACATGTTTTTAGATCAGATGCATTTTAAGAACAAATACAGGTTAAAAAGTGAAGTAAGACAAAACACATTTTATGTTGTCTTTGATCTTTAACTTGTAGCCTTATCTCCCAGGTCAGAGGGCACATTATTCAATCTCACCATATTTTGTGTAAAACCACTGTAGCGTTGAAGATGACTTTCAGTACAAATGTCATGGTACTTAAAGCTAAACTGGACCCTAGTTTTTTGAGCTTCTTAATTAAAATCACAGTTTGTAATGGTCTGACAATATTATCTTTATTCTTTCCAGTTGAGCAGCAGCAGAATTTTCACAGCATTTATTCAATCAAGCTTAGCAGTGTTTCTGCCACTCACTCTTTCACTTCCTAAAACAGACAACAGGGTTCAGAGCGACTGTGCTGTCACTCTGGATAAATTTATTCCCTGTGACAAAGGGAGTAAGCTGGGCTGGATGAAAGCTAAACTAGCCAGGGGAACTGATGTTAAGAAGTAATTCTGAGGAGGGAAAAAGAGTGAAGGGAAAAGCATCAGTTTTTTTGAAAACAAAACTAATAATTGCTTGGAATTCTCTCTTAGTTTGGAGCCTAATATGCTACAACCTATCAGAGTAATATTACATTATTCAAATGAAAGACTATAAAAAAAGTCTCTAATCTATAAAGAGAACAACTGTACCAATTCTACTTCAATTTAGGGAGAAAAAAATGCCATGTGCTAAACAGTAGCTACTACACTATAAAATCCTAACCATATTGTCTTCAAAAGTTTTTCAGATTCAAAGCTCATACACCTCTTTGCTTTATGTGCAATAATTAGCACACATCATGTAAATATCAGAGCTGTTTAGCATTGCATTTTACTCTAACCAGATATTTTCTTTCTATAAAAGCTGTGCCTCTTTTTTTTTTACTGCTCTGAATTTCTTACCATTTCATTCAGTTTCTTTTGCAAAGTGTATTTTGAAATCTGTAAAACAAGAGAGAGTTATGCATTAAATTGTACCTACATTTTTCCTGACAACAACCTGAATATTTAGATATTGTTACATCTAAGATTCAAGTGTATTTTTTGCCAGTCCATCCAATGCAGCAATAATGGGTTTGAATTAATAATGACACTATTTCTTTTATTATTATCTTCACTTTACATAACTTCACCTCAATATTTAAATCACAAAAAACCACTCTACACTGATTTGTTACTCGAGGAGTTTTGAGAATAAAACACATCAATCCTTGTGTTTTCTGACAGGTGTCATAAAAACAACATGCAAATGAACCACAGCTTGGAAAGTAGACTTTGAGAAGTAAACAGAGAATAAAACAGAGATAGAAATTAATGCATTCCTTTAACTCCTGCAGGAATATAAGTGTGTTCCCTGTTGGAAAACAATAAATATATAGCTATATATTCTGAATAGCAGCATGGAAAGATATATTGTACCTATCTCACATGCTTTGATCCTCATCAGAGAACCATCACAGAATTTTAGGGGTTGGAATGGACCTTACAGATCATCTAGTCCCAACCCTCTGCCATGGGCAGGATATAAGGCTGATATTAGCTGTCATTAATACTATTTTAACACACTATTGACAGAGTATTTTGCCTTGCACAATACTTAAGCATAAGAGGAAAAAGAAGAGCAATGTCAAAGAACCAAGTTGTGAGCAAATCTGATACAGAAAACACCATTTCTAGGAAAAACCTAGAGAACCATCATTTTAAGGTAGAATCCTGACTCTCTGGATAGAGAGGAATACAGGACCTAACTAAAAATTTCTCACTCTTATTTTAGGCTGACCTCCAAACCATGACCAATGTCACCTCCTGCTTCCTCGAGCCACAGCAGAATTCCCTAGATCTGAACTACAGTTACACAAATGTTTGATCTGTGAACATTTCAGTTAAGCTCCTTTGAAATTTCTGGTTTATCTTAGAAAAGAAAGGCCAGTGGAATCTTTCCCATTACTCTTGCTGTCCACATATTATGTTTAGCAGACCATGGAGGGATATTCCACATCATCTGTGTTATGCCAAAGTTCAAACCAGGCAACAAAATCCTTACAGCTATTGCACAGAAGGCCAGACATGGGAATTAGTTTGGTTTGCTCCTAAAACACATTCAGTGTTAACTAAATGATTAAACAAACAGTCTGATATCAAGTAAATGCATACCATTGTAGGAGAATGTTAATAAGAACCAAAACAAGTTGCAAAGTCATAGTAATAATTCACTATAACCACTTTGTTTTCAGTGGAATTAACTAGAATTATCCCACTCAGTTTTAGGCAGGAAAATAATTAGTTCCTGGGAATACCTGAAATCTAGCAATGTATTACAATGCTAATAATCCATTTTCTATGTATCATTCTGGGTCTGAACTGGTAAATAGAGAAACCTCCCACTGAAACAAAGGGAAAAGCAGAGAGAGCACTGCGAGTTGGAGGCCCAGTGAGAACACATATTTCTGCTTATAAGTCCAAACCCAGAGATTTCAGACAGGTGGGAAGTCAGAAGACAAGAGTGGAAATAAAGACTGTGGAAATGAAAAGAAAGCATATTTCACACACTGTTTGGACTTCTGAGTCTGCAGTTTTTCTAAAGGAAAAGAATATTAGCTGGAAGAATAACTTAAAATAGTCTTGATGGTGAAGATTAGAACAGAAAGTCAGTTAGGAAATGAGGTGTAGATGTCCTAGAAAGACCAAATGAGAAGGCCTTGAAGACCCTCTTAAAAAAACTCTATTTTCTTATTAGTGAAACAACTTCAACCAAAACATTTGCATACCAAGAAAAGTTATTTAACTAAAGTAATAATTTACCTGCAATGCTTTCAATGTTTCTTTCAACCCATCAATTTCTTTTTCTTTTGTTTCCACAGCAAGTTGGTATTTTCCCTTTCAACAAAAGTCAAAGATATATAAGAATATATATATAATCTAAATTTATACTTAGAACATGGTTGGTAACATATAGGGCATTATCATTTGCTTCTGTGCTTCTCTGGATGACAAATAACAAACGATTATAAAGACAGAGTACCTTTTCTTCCTCCATGGCAAACATCCTTGCCTGTAACTTGGTTGTCAGTGGCATAAAGAAAAGAAAGAAACAAAAAGATCAGTACATAGAATCATAGAATTTAGGGGTCAGAATGGACATTACAGATCATCCAGTCCCAACCCCTGCCCTGGGCAGGGACACCTCCTCACTAGATCAGGTTGCTCAAGGCTCATCCAGTCTGGATTGAACACCACCAGGGTTGGGGCAGCCACAGCCTCCTTGGGCAACTTGTGCCAGTGTCTCACCACCTCTAGAGAAAAAAACTTTTTTCTCATATCCAACCTAGATTTTCCCTCCTTCAATTTGAACCCATTGCCCCTTGTCCTATCACTGCAGTTCCTAACACAGAGTCCCTCTCTGGCTCCTTGTAGCCCCTTCAGATAGTGAAAATTTGCTCTGAGGTCTCCACACAATCTTTTTGGAAAAATAAAGAATAATCCCAGGAGGGGTAGCTCCCTGGGAAGAACTGTCAAAACACAGGCATTATAGTGTGTCCAGAAGAAAGAAAAAGACATGCTTTCTTTGAGCTGTATATGCTAAAATTTGATATGCAACAGAAAAATATTTTCATACCAACTGGCTGTGATACCATCATTTGTGAAAATCTCACTGTCAGAGCTAAAAGGCTTATTTTGCTACCTGTTTTTTAAAAGCTGCCATGGCTTCTTTGTTTTGCTGGTACAATGTGTCCATCTGATGCTGGAGAGTTTCCTGCCCATGAGAAGGAATAACAGTATAATTGAAGTATTATCTTACAGCAAACCATATAAATTGAGGCTATTAAAAAGAATGAATGGGAGAAAATAAATTGATAATTTGTTTCACACACAAGAAGTCTAAGTCTCCTGCCTTGATTGAGAAACCCAAAATTGCTGTTTTCTCCAGCAAACTGGTGTTGATTCCACATTCCACAAGTGAGAGCTGTTGCCCTTTGATACAAAACAAGAATCTATGAAGGTGTTTTATATTCATGTACTTACTCATTAACTTTTTGCAAGATAAGTAGAAAAAGTTTTGACTTGTGTCCAACAAACAGTAGACACTACATAAATGAATAGTAAAAAACATGAAAACAGAAGTCCTGAGAAAGGTTTTCCTTGGGCTGTCCCTTAGCACTGGCTCAAAGAAAGGTTCTGCAGTGGGTGAAGGGCACACCAAGTATGCCAGAGAGCCAGAAACAGTAGTGCAGGGACAGCACATCAACTGTTGGACTGTTCCTACACACCTCAGGAATAGATTGTTATACCCACAGAGCTGCCAAATTAAGCTGACACTACTTTAAACTAAAGGAATTCAAGCCAATAGCATATAATAATCGATGCAGATATAAATTTGGTGTCATAAAAGTCATCCTTTCTGCAATTCTGTCGTAGGTGTAGTGAAAGAAAAGCAGTACTGAAGTGTTTATAAGATACCACTTTCTTGTATTGCATATTTGAGTGATGCATTTTACCCTAAAAAAAAAGAGACAGGGTCTGTCCATAGATATTCATTTCCTAACAAGTCCCACAGACAAAGATATCAAGTAAAATGATTATACATAACTTTCCCAGAAATTCAGGTTTGGAATAAATTTTGCACGAATGCCACATATGTGTGGTACAGGGAGACTGGAAAAATATGTTATTTTAGAAAAGAATAAGGAAAATCCACTTTGATATTGTGATGCTATAGCAAATGAGTATACACATTGGATTTAAAGGAATATTTTCTCCAGTTACTCTGCTTTCCATACTCTAGCATATTTTTTTCAAGAGCAGCAATAGTGTTCATAAAATGTAGGTGAATATTTGCTTTAAAATTGTAATGTTAAACCAGAAACTTGGCTCAAGTCATGCTTTTATTTTAAACTATTTTGCTAAATTTAAGATAAAATAAAATGAATGACAGGAATGTTGACTGAAAGGGAAATCTCTGAAGGAAAAAAACACAGTAGACCTTGGATAAGCCAAGGAGAGCTGTCTGCTTACTGAGCTACTGCTGAGGTCGATAGGAGTCTGAAATCAGAAACCATCAGGTCACAGACTCAATTTAAATGTCATCCTTAGCATCCTTTGCATCTTACTGCAATCTCCAGGATTGGAAACTCATATTAGCTTGTTCCTCTATGTGCTCACATGAAGTTCCCAAAATCATTTTGCATCTTACTGCAATCTCCGGGATGGGAAACTCATATTAGCTTGTTCCTGTATGTGCTCACATGAAGTTCCCAAAATCTACAGCTCCTTGTTTCCTTTAGCTTTGCCATGTGCCAGTGTGAACTGCAAAGGGCAGGAAAAGAGTTCACCTAACTCCCAGTCCCACCCTCTATCAATGGTAAATTAAATTGCTCTTCAGGCCTCAGAATGAGTGGAAATCATCCATTTGAACCCAGCTTGCTAAGAAAGGCAATGCTAGGTTAAGAAAAGCAGAGAAGGGCTACAAATTGAAGCCCTGTTGCTTTTACAAATACAAAATGTTTCCTGTTTCTGTGGGCACATATATATCTTTCAGGGGAAAAAAAAAAAGCACATAGTTAGGGTTATTAATTTAAGGTGGTTAGGATGAACTCCAAGTTGGAATAGTCTTTCTTTACTACTATGATGTTAAATATCTCAAGATCAAGGATAGAGCTGAAATTATTGTTTTTTCTGGGATCGTAAAATATACAGAGTGAAGCCTTTTATCTTGTGACCTAGTGACAGGGGTCATAGGTTTGATAGTATTAGAGAAGGGAATGGATTTCCTATGAAAGCATAACCTCAGGAGCCCTAACCCTAAGAAGAATGTTGGACTGATTTTAGTGAAAACTTCATACTGAACATTTCAAAGCTGACAAACTACTTTTGAGGATATCTAACATACAAGGGTATGTTTAAAATCATTTTTTTGGGGGGAAAAAAAAAGTCACTTCCAAAAGATTTTAAGTGAAGTTGTTTGCTGCACTGGTACCTGCACTTGTCAAAGCCAAGCAGAACACCAAGAAGCTGCTGCATAACTTTCCCCACACCAATGTTTCAATATGCCTCATGTTAGGCTAAATGTTAGTGCTTCAGTGTTTCCATCCCTTTTGACTGAAGGTGTCAACGCCAAATATTATGTGTTAAACACATTTCTAGGCTGGGTGCAATCCAAAACAAACAAAAGCTCCAGATGTTCATGGCTAAGCAATAAACTCCTGGTTTGCACATTCGACTGCTAGAAACAACAACAGCCTTAAAAAGAGGAACTGTACCAAATCACAACTTGTATTGATACATTCAAATCGAATCTCAGGGGCAAGTTACCTTCTGCCATTCGAGTTCCTGTTTCTCTACAACAATTCTGCTTATCTGATCTTCATAATTAGCCTCTGTTTTCTAGTTAAAAATCAAACAAATAAATTAATATAAAGCAGTACCTGCAAATCAAACACCAACATAAGTTGTGTATTCATACTCTGCTTCCTTTACAGTCCAGCACACAGAGAAGGATGAGCTTACAGAGTGCACAGCTAGAAAGGAAACTAAAGCTCTCTGAATGTGGCAAAACAGCAGATGAGTTCAGCTGGTCTGGTCAGAATATTTGCAGAATAAGTAACTTGGATTGAAATGCATAGCAGAAGATTAGCAGCTGGAATTAGGATCAGGACAAATGAAAATTTTGTGTCAGCAATTACTTCTGTTATGATGGAAAAAGTGAAATATTTATTATAACCTTCTGTGCCAAGAAGCTTCCTGACCTACCAAATAAAAGAAGTTAGATAGAGTCATGGATAACCAACATGTTTTTGATAAGATGAGCTACCAGAAAAATCTGAGACTATTACTGGAGTGTGAAGTTTCCTTACAGGTACCAGGAAGGTGTGTTACCTCTTGTGTTCTTGCAGAAGCACATTGTCAAGAATCAAAGTGTTCCTGTGCCAAAAATGAGACTTATCTGCTGAAAATCACAGCTGCTAAAAATTTATGGGAATTTTCCTGAATCATTCCAGCATTAAAGACAAATTTTCCCAACAGGAATCAGTTTCCCTTTTGAGTCAAATTTTTCTCAGCACTGACCTTCCTTTACAAATACCATGCTCAAAAGAAGGAAGAACAACAATATTTTGGCTATAAAGTGTGCTGCACCTTAAGAAAGGCAATTCTTTCCTAAACCCAGTACAAGTCAGGGTTCCAAGTGTTTGGGACAAGGATATTCAGAACACAGCAACAATTGGTAAAAAACAGTTTAAAAGAAGATTTTGCAGCCCTGTCTCACTTCGTGTGATATTTGATTCATAGTTCCACTGCACTATCAATAGAAATAAAATGGCAAAATATGTCCCAAGGTGATTTAAAATAGTTTTTTGACATTGACATATTTATAGGTTTTAGGGTCAAAACTGACTTCCTTGATTAACAGGCAGTTTACAGACACATGTGTGGATAGAAAGACAACTCCATCCACAGGAGGCATTGCAGGAGATTCTTGCAGGTTATAAAAATATGCCTCAACACTCACATGAATTTTACATCTAAGATACTGAATATACATTTAGAATTAAATTTTGGCTCATAGAGAACAAGTGGAAATTTCTGTAGCTTTTCCTTCTCTCATATACACCAGTAGGAGAAGAGACATAAAGATTTCATATGTCTTATGGCAAAAAAAAAAAAAAAATAAAAATTAACAGAACCTAAAAGATTACTAATGCTTCCCAGTTCTGCCTTAGCAAATAGCACTTCAGAGACACAATTAATTTGTTTTCTGATACTAATCTATACGTAGTAAAGGAAAATACATCCTGGGGTGATAAAACCAAATGAGATTGACTTAGAGCTTCTTATAAAGGTGCAACTTAAATAATGTATGTCACTAAGCAACAAATGTTGTTAAAATGATATATTATTATCAAAGTCTTTCTCGAAATTGTAAGAAAATGGCATTAAATTGCATTTTAAGCTCTTTGCTGAGAATGCTAAAGAGGATAAAACCCGAAGTTCCAAGTGAACAATACTCCTCCAACTTACTCCCAAATTATAAGGGAATATCTGGAAGCTATCAAAAATGTGTATGTATGTAACTACTGTTGAAAAAACCCCACATCATAAATACTTACACTGAGAATGACAATTACATGATAAAAATGTTCTCATGTGAAATCGCTAACAGTTATAAGCCTTATCCATCATTTTTACATCTTTCCAAGGACATTTACAGTTTGCCCATTTTGAATTGAAAGCTTTTAAAACTTGGGGTGAAGCACTTTTTGTTTTGAAGTTCTATCAGCTGTTTAATAAGACCAAAACATTTTGCTACACTTAGGAGAGTAATACTGTATATAACTCTGATGAGG
This sequence comes from Acanthisitta chloris, assembly GCF_000695815.1. NCBI lineage: Eukaryota > Metazoa > Chordata > Aves > Passeriformes > Acanthisittidae > Acanthisitta > Acanthisitta chloris. The sequence goes on from NW_008668582.1 coordinate 52,596, forward strand.
TATCAAAAACCCACAAAACCTTCAAAAGTGTTCGTTTTTTATGAGATGCCTTAGGACTACATGGATTTAAGTGTTTTTATAAAAAAAGACTACCATAACAATAAAAGAGGAGTAATTTGATGGTTTATTTACTCGTTATAACCTTTAGAAAGTGTTAAGCCTTCTTTAAAGTGTTTGCTTCAGGCTGTAGTTTTACAAGATGGGCTGTGGATTGGTCAAGCCCCCTCGATTCCTGACCCTGAACAGATTTAGGAACGGAGTACAGCTGGCTCATGTCCAGGCAGCCAAAACTGCTCCTAGGTACTTTTATTATCTTTTTCCAACTTATAATCTACCTCCTACAAAATTGCACAGCCAATTCTCCTGCAGCTCAATCAAAGAGTACTCACAGGAACTACAGGGTTTGATTGTTTCATGCTATAATTAGAATCCCCTTCGTGTACTAAACAGACCAGTACAACTTTTAGTAGACCTCATAGATATTGTTCTTGAGTTTTGTTTCCAGGACAAATGTTAAAGGGAGAGAATATATTTACAGCTTTGTTCTAACTTTAGTTCCCCATAAAATATTTTTTGGATTTTAATAGTTAGGACAGTTAACCAAACCCCTTAGTAACAAGACTCAAGCTCTGCCAGGGGAGGGTTAGGTTGGATATTAGGAAGAGATTTTTTACAGAGAGAGTGCTCAGGCATTGGAATGTGCTGCCCATGGAGGTGGTGGATTCACCATCCCTGGAGGTTTTCAAGCTGAGACTGGATGTGGCACTTGTGAGAGCCAAATTTTCTGCATCATGGCAACAGGCATGACCCAGGATTTGTCTCTTTTAGCAAACAAGCAAATATCCTTCTTGTATTTTCTTTCTCAGTGGCTGCTCAGTAGTGTCATCACAAAAGTGGGTAAGCACCAAAAGGTCTAACATATCAAAAAGCACAAATGACAGAATCTGTAGTGCTACTCAGGCTTTCTGATGTCTCAGCCAACAGCAGAAAGAGCCTCCACAGGTGCTTGTTTTTATGTGTGGAAACAGCTCACCAAAACTTATCCTTTGCACCAAAGAAAAACACTAGTCAAATCTGACAAATCATCACTAAGATTTATCTTTCTTGTGTTCAGCTAATCAACATCTACAGTGCTTTGACTGCTACTAAACCCACCCATATCCCCAGGGTGTTAGAACACATTTCTGTGGAAGTAAGGAAGAATTTCTCTGATTTCTTGCTTACATGTTTTTCTGGCTAAGGATGTTTGTTTGTATCTAGGACAAGAAAGTAAATAACACAATATATCTGCTTTCTTGTCCTCATAAACATTTTCCTTCACCCTAATGTCAGTTGTCCTACACACAATTATACTTCAGAAAGCATTAAAGACTTCCAATTTGACCTACTATGCCACAATTTTATACTGCCAAAACTGATTATATTTATCCCTTAAGAAAAGGATCATCTCTTATTTCTCAAGAAAATGCACTCAGCTGATGGCAGAGCAAGGCTGACAGACTTGGAATGAAATGTGTGGGATATCCACCACGAAAGAGTCACTGGGCTGATCAGTCCTTGATGAGTGGGAAAGCTAAACTGGCAAAAAAATAGGACAACATTCAAACTATTGGAGTCTGAAGCAAACCCTGGGGGACAGGGGAAAGAGAAATACAATTTTTTTGTAGATTTTAATTTCATACATATTCCTATTCCATCAATTCAGACTGAGAACAAAGACCTTATGAATAGCCAAGGGAATAAAGTGAAGCCACACCAAGTATAATCATTTAAGCAATATATTTGTTAGAATCATAGAATTTAAAGGTTGGAATGGACCTTACAGATCATCTAGTCCCAACTCTCACACCTCCTCACTAGATCAGGTTGCTCAAGGCCTCAAGGAAACCTGCACAGCCACCACTGATTGGGAATTCATCTGTAAAATGAAACTGTTGAACAGTCACTTCTTAGGAGCAACTCCTCTAAGACACTTTTATTTTGAGAGTGTCACTGCAGCTGTAAGTTTAACCGAGAAAAGTGGAAAGCAGATAGATGCTTTGAAGTAACTCCACTAATTTATTTAAATAAGCACATTCAGAAACAACAAAAAAAATATTTCTACTTGAAAATAGTATCTGATGATGTCAAGTAAGGATCAAGTCTCTCAAAATATTTTCAGAGTTTGATTTTCATCTGTTCAGCTTCACACAGGTCATTGAATCTGCAAATTTGTTTTTATTAATCTGAATTTATCCTGCAGTTTAACCAACCATTCAAGGCAGTTTATTAAACTCCAAACACTTGATAGTTCCCATCCTGAAGAGTCTCCTGTCTCATGGACATGCAAGACCAAAAATGGGAAGAAAACCAGAAGCAAACAGAGGTAAAATAATCTCATCTAAGGTCAAGCCACAGGTCAAAGACAAAATTGTGAGTAAAATGCACAATACTGCTGTGCTGCCTCCCTCAGGATGTGCCTACTGAACCTCATGAGCAATTTGGAAAGTGGCAAAAATAGTAAGGAACCTGCAGCCCTTTAACTTTCACTTCACTTTCTTATGGAGCAGATGTCACTGTTGTACTTACTGTGTTTCATTCTTGCCCATGGTAAAAATAGCATGGTGCAAGCCAAGTCAGTCTCTGAGTTATCACTGCCTTTTCTCAGGGCTGATTAAAAATGTACAGAACAACCTCAGATTGGTTAAATTTGTAAGAGATTCATAGCTAAAATCAGGGGAGGATTTTGTAGGTTTTTTTTTCCTAAAGCAAAATCATCCATACAAAGTTCTACTTAAAAAGATAAAACCAAATGGCACTAGGCATAAGCCACATTATCCATTAACCCTTTTTGTTCAGAATATAAATGTTTTACATTCCAATCTTCAAACATATTAAACAACCAGGCCTGAATTTATTGTGGAATCAAAACAAAAGTTCATTCAGAATACTCTGAGATTTCAAAGTGGCTGTTTGTAAAATGCTTAATCTTTTTGAACTCACTTTTCAAGCTAAACAGGTAAACATATACATATATATACACACACACATATGTGTTTTAGGGTAAGGAAAAGGACAGATATTTTAGAAACTTGGGCCCTGTGTTAACTGTGTAATTGGCTCTTGGCATTTGCATCAATTTTGAAACTAAAAATACCTTTAAGGCAAAAACTTACTTATGTGTTTTTAGGTTAAGGGAAAGGATAGCTATTTTAGAAATTTAGGCCATGTCTTAACTGTGGAATTGGCTCTTGGCATTTGCTTCAATTTTGAAACGAAAAATACCTTTAAGGCAAAAACTTACTCACCTTCCTGAGGCAACTTCTGTAAAATCACAGCCACATACTCATGTAGCATAGCAGACACAAACCAGACAAACAAATCCCCAAAAATCCCAAAAGATGAAACTCCATAAACACCTTAGGCTCTGACCAAGAGCATTGAAACTGCAAAGTTCACAATGTAAATGGAATTCAGCTAACAGATCTTATAAGGAAAGGTATATTCCCATTATTATATCAAATGTTAAATTATTCAGTATTTACTTTTTTATACCAAAATAGTTTGACTAGATTAAACACTACTATTGTAACACAAGTCTGGGGGTCAGACCATGGTTGGCTTCAACAATACTGCATCAAAAAGTTACATCATGCAGCTTTTTATCCTTTTTTTTATTTTTTATGGCAGTTATTCTTTTGTTTATGGCTTTTAAAGAGAGGATTACAGCATTTAACCTAGATCAAAATAAGCATAAATCAAGCATGTCACCAATACTAATATTTTAAAAGCAGTATTCCACATCTTTTGAACAGGTCAAAATCATCAAGTGCAGAAAGATATACTTTAGGTCTTTCAATATACACAACAGTTCAGAAACAGTAAGGGGGAAATAGAAACCAGTGTTTACACACACACAACTGGAGAATTAACCACAAAAAAACACAACTGAAAATTTAACCACAGGAAAATAGAGTTAACTTCAACAGCACAGAACCAATTCTACCTTGGTACTATGAGATGATTGAACTCATATTTCAGAAACAAACCCCCTCCACTCCCAATACTCAGTGTGCTATTGCTGTAGGTCTGTACCTTAATAGCTTAGCAATTTCAAAATGGTGAAATAAAGTGGATTTGGTTATCACAGTAGCTCTTTGCTCTCTCAGGTAAGCACAAGCAAACAGCCAAAAATAAGTCAAAGTCACTGCTTTTCTGGCAGGTGGCAAATCACTGTATGAAGTGGGACTTAGGGGCTTGGAAATTACTTGGATTCTTTCTCTCCCTTTCATCTCAAAAAGTCTGTTCTTAAAGGGAATAACTACAGTGAAACATAAGAATTCAATGTGGATAATTTTGTCAATAGCCTGGTGATCAGCTGTCACCTTTACACATTATTGCAGGAAAGCCACACTCATTCCCATACAACTCTGTGCTCTCACAGAGGATGTGGAATACAGACACTGCCTGGATTTTCAAACAAAAACCTGGTTGGGGAATTCCTCAACATACAGCATGAAGGTGAGCCACACTTACACAGCATTTTCTGAGATCACAGACAGGTGAGACAAAGAAACACTAAAACCAGTATAAACAAATTTACCCTTCTTATACGCAGCTCTTCTACTGCCTCCAACAGACTTGTTTTAAAGTCCAACAGTCGTATGGAAAGTAATGTCTCTGAGGGGCTCTGAAGAGTAGAGTCAAGTGCCTCTGGTTTCAAGTCTTCATCCATTCTTCAAACTTGTGTCTGCAAAATAAAGAGGTGCATTTTCCCTCCAGTTTATCTTTAGCAGAAAATTCTTTTTGTGACGTGTAAAACTACTAACTAGTAGTCACTATGCAATTACCAAAATTTTCACTTTAAATTAGTGTGCAAGATTGTAGAAGCAAACAAGGAGCTTTGTTAGTAATTCACAACATTCCTTTGCTTGTCCTCTATTTTTGGCTGGGGTTTATTTTTAAACAAAGACTGTGATGAGCAGGAAGAAGTAGCTCAGGGTTGGTTTTTTCCCAGAGCTACTGCCCTGCACTGGCATGAAGGTACTGCAACTAATGCATCAAGCCATGAAAAAGTAACTGCCTACCTGCAGGATTTCAAAGGTCACAAGACCTTCAAACTGGCCTGAAATTAGCAACTTAAGGTAAGAGTCACAGTCTCTGCTTCTGAATTTTAACCAGAAAACTTTCTGACTCTGCTTCTACAAGATCAAGTATCAAAACATTGTGCTCTAAGCCAGTTACATCAACTGCTGCCAGGCAAGGAGCTGTGCTAACCTGAGCCCCAGGTGGCTCTGTAAGGACAAAGCAGCTTTGTTAGTGACATCAGAGATGATTACAACACTCAGCATCTTATGCACAAAATAGAACAACTGCACAGATTTCATCTGTACTTCCCAGACTGTATTTTTTTAACACTTGAGGCTGCATTTCCAGCAGTCCTCCAGCCTGCAGGATGCTGCCCCTCCCAGAGACACCTCGTGTGTGTCTCTGCACTGAGAACTGAAGATATAGGGGAGCACAGGAGTTATGACTGACCTGGCTGCTCCTGCAGAAACTCTAGCAAGGAATTCCT
>NW_008668583.1:0-6744 GCF_000695815.1 Acanthisitta chloris
CTGCATGCCTCATGTCCTTACACAGTTGACAACGACGACGACGACCTGTTTTATGTCTTCAATCCTCTCTCAAATAATTTATTCTATGTATTAGACTACAGTATCACTTCCATCACTCAAAAATAACATAATAAAATTATTTACTTACCCCCACTATGATTATCTTGTTGTTATTCTGTTGACATTTAACTCTTTTTTTCCCAATAATGACATAAAAAGGAGAGAAAGGATGAAGTTTAGTCTTTGTTGGTACACTCAGCTGTAACCCTCTTCTGCACACCAATATCTGTATTAACATGTAGGTATAGCTATCATCCACATGAGTTTGGTCAGTATAAAATAGCAGAATGCAGCACTTAAACAAGGATATTCCTACACACTCTTCACAAGCCCCATCTGCTTGAATGAAAATGAAATAACAAACAGATCTGGGAACAAAAGAACATTTCCATGCTGCAGATAAAAAATCCATTCCCATGGCTTTGTATGAAATCAAGGTTTTCAGAAAAACAGATTTGTGTAAAAAAGCCCATCAAAAATCCAAATAACGAAGCAGGGCAGGGTGGGGAAACAGAAACCAATACAACAGCCCACTCTTCCTTTCAGATGAGATGACTTGGCCTGCTCACTGGTGAGCACACTCAGCATGTGGGCCAGCCGTGCCGCAATCCCTGCTTTACCCGACTGAACAGACGCTCAGCATTCAAAACAGCATCCTAACTATCAGGCAATAGGCTAATAGGGAACAACCCCAGGAATATTTCCTTCTTCACATGAAGTGTAAAGCAGGCCCACAACTGAACCGTCGGTAAGAGCACCTGCCTCACTTGTGAATGATAACTGTTCCAATTAGTGCCCTAGTTAAGGCTAGAAGAGGGTGCTAAATGACTTCTCTGCCTCTTCTTCATTGTCACTTTGGCTCAAGAAAACCTATATTTACCAGGCAAGAGTTTTGTTAAGATCCCTCTAAATATACCATTTTCCAACGGAACCTACAATTCATGCAAGTGCTGTGAACCAAATCCATTTAATTATAACAGACAGAACAGCTACAATGCTGAGGTAAAACTGATGTTTAAATCTTAGTGATAGTTTTAGGCACTCACTAATATTAAAACAATAGTCTATCTCAGAAATTCTAGCAACACGTTAGAGCACACAGACAGGAGTCACGACACTTTTACTCTGCATATGACTAAAGACAAGAGCCAGTTCTCCTTTAAATAGGTAGTCCAGCCTTTAACTTGATAGCATTACTCTAAATATAACAAGTTTATAACAAACCACAAGAGAAAGTCAGTCAGTAGCTAATTCACAGATGTAAAGACCTAAAATGAAGTAGCATTTGATAGGTCAGCTTTATTCAAAAAACAACTTGAGACTAACAACTTGAGACTAACAGCACTTGTCAGAAAGTGAGAGACATGAAGAATTCTGGCATTACCTCTCACATAATACCAGTTTTCCAATATAACCTAATTTTTAGTCAGTAGCAGAATGAAAGCATCTAAGCAATATATATACACATGTACGTTTATCAGTGTGTATCAATGAGTACTTTCATAGGCAAATATTGGCATATGGGAGGCTGTGCAAGAGTAGCTCCCTGCCCTAAAGTTTGGATGTTGAAATGAACAGGCCAAAAATGGATAGTGACCAAAGAACTAACCTGGAGTTACAATTCAACAGTTCTCTACAACCAAGAAACCCCCTAATTCTGTACTTCAGTGAATATCCATTTGACTCCCTTGTATTACTTCAGGACTCTTCCTCATTACATTTTTTCCCCTCAACTGTATTGCACCTGCACACCAAGATCCATTTTTGCAAATGCCAAGCCAATTCATTCCTTTTTCTAGGATTGCCTTTCATAAATCAGGAGTCATTAGAATAACACACATAATAAAATATATGGGGGTGAGGGAAATCCCTGAACAACTGATTTTTCAGCCAAAGATTTAATATCAGTTGAGTTTGAATAGCCAGCTCCAATTTAGAGACAGCATGCCATAAAGTTAAGATACTGAGTAAAATAGTGTACAACCCAAACCAGATACCAATGTGCCCCACCAACCATCCCTGTACAAGCAGACATATTTTAAAAGAAATCACTTGACTAGAATTTTATGATTCACAGCATTCAAGGCCTTATTAGAGTCCATAAATAGTACAAAAATTTTTTAAAAAACCTTCCCTCTGTTGCAGGAAGGAAAAATGCCATTATGAACTTAAACAATGTCAGCAACAGCATTGTGTGCTGAATAGGAGCCTGATTGAAGAATGTTCTGAGAAAACCAGGTTGATTTAATCCTTCTATGCCACTTGTTGATTTTTTTCAGCACAATATACACAGTTGGTAACTGACACAATACAGTCTCCAGTTTTAAGGAGTTTTAAGTTGGTTTTGTGTCAAAGGCTTGCATTTATACAAGCTGTGTTGGCTAGAAATTGTGGGGTCAGAATTGTACTCTGAGCCCACTAGAAACTTCTAAATGGATTTCTTTTTAATTGAGCATCATTGTTCTTTGCAATGGGATAGTCACAAAACCTCATTAAGTAGTACACTTTTTTCCCCTGCATTTGCTATTGTTTGCTCTTATATACAGTATTTTAACCTGTGTACCTGTCTTAAGAACCATAATTGGGTAGGGCTGTTTGGCTGGAAATTCTTATGCATAATATGGAGCCCTCTAGCTCCTCCCAGCACCGATCTCTGTTGCGCTAAGCACCAGGCAAACCACCCAGTCTCCAAGCTGCATAGCCACATTTGGAGCCCACAGTAATAACCATCAGTAGGAAAGACAGAAAGGGACAGAGAAGCAAAACAGTTTGGTTTTGTTAAGATGAGCCACTAGAGTCAGAAACAAAGTCAAAACTTCATAGTTCCTAGCCAGCATCCCTTTTCCTAGACCAAGGTAAATAATTTCCCAAAACTACTGTTGCCTGCATTTCTTAGTTTAGGTGATAAAATGAAAAATTACCAAGTCTGGTTAGTGACAGATTTCTTCCTCCCTCCCTTCATCCTCTCTCTCCCTCCCTTTTCCTCAAAAGGTAGTTCACATACTGCCAGATTTAGCTCCTTCAAAATTGCCACTGTAAATCTGTCAGGTTATACAGAAGAGGGGAAAAAAACTTGACAAGTCAACTAAATAAGAATCATTCACAGACCTAAATAACTGTTCATACAGAATTTGGGGATGCAGACCATCAGTGCTTTAAAGAAGCATATGAACCATGACATTTACTTTGAAATACTCCCCTTTTAAAGAACAGCGATTAAAAGAGCAACAAAAATTAAATTGCATCATTTTCAGCCTGTGGAAGCAGCAGTGGTGATTGCGCCTATTCCCATACATGCAGCAAGTCACAAGAACCTGCACCTGCTTTTCTGCATGACCACACTCAAGCACTGTGCTGTACAGGCACAGGGTATCATAGGTTAAGCTCAAAAGAGATGGCATACCTTCAGTGACTACACCTGTCCAAGATCTCACTGTAAGTCACAAAGAGAGATCTGTCTGCTTTCCAAAACAGGAAGGAGCTACATGTCTGAGGTCAATATAGCATGAAACTCAACCTAATAATGCCTAGTGAGTAAAAGGCACATTGCTATGGATTGCTTCTCCAGCAGAAATAATCTTCTAAGTTTTGCCTGTTCATCCAAAGAGCAGATTGTTCCCAAGTGAGACACAAGCCAGATCAAAATCCAGATACAAATTTTCTGACTGATATTTATTCCTTCATAAAACTGCAATTTGTCAAACGCTAACATTTCATAGAAACACTTTCTTTTGACAGAACACAGGCAGGAGCAGGGCTGGAAATCTGATATTTTCTAACAATTTATTTACCTGTCTCCTCAGCAATAAGGAGCTGGATGCAGACTTGCAGGTTTCAGAGTCACCTGAGCTCCCACCTGCCTGACTCCAGCATGTGACTCCCAGGAGAGCCTCCCACTCACCAGGGAACCTGGGAAGCCTGTGAGGCTGAACAAAACTGCTATAATCCTTAGTTTCACTGGCAAACCCCACTGATTAACAGCAGCAAAAACTGTCAACCCCCATCAGCTTCACACAGCAGCAGTCAGGGATCCTGGGGAGCACACCAGCTTCACAAGCAAAATATTGTGATATTTTAATTGCATGCTCTGGGGGAAGGGGACAGCTTTTTATCCCAGTTTAAAATTGTCCTTGTTTTGGCATGAAAAATGGTGAATAAAAACTTTGTGTCAAAGCCATCTCTACCAGAACCAAGTGAAATGCTCCTATTTGGATACTTCATCGTGTCTGGCAAATTACAGTGCTGTTTTCCTGTAGGTTACTAGTCTGAATCAAGAGCATAGAGGTGTTCTATAATCCTGTCCCTGTCCTTCCTTCCAGGAAAGAGGAACTAGCTATGAGATAAAAATTCATACCCATATTCAGGGTTTTGCCAATATAAAAATTTCAACCAGAGAAATCAGCCTCAGTCTAAATGATCTTCTAAAATCTAAAAAGCATTCATCAAATAGATAATACTGTTCCTGTGCTGAATGAGCCTAGGAGACCCACCTGTAACTCATTACAAAATCATTCCCATACACTGCTAGAGAATGCATGCTCTGTGGCAGCAGGACATCATCTTACTGCATCTTGGCTCAACAGCTAACCTTACATGCTTTGATCCTGACTGGATTTTTTTTTTATACAAGCAGATACAGTCTTCAGAAAAGTCCCAACCATAGTAATTTAGTAATCCAGATATGGACAGGAGGGAAGTTTGCACCATTTTTATAGCCTTAAGACTTTGGCAGGACATGAAAAATGCATTAGGGCACTATTATCAGAGAAAATAACTAAAATCTGATTTTTGTCATAGCTGTCTCTGTGTGAGTAACATCTCATGTCTTTCAAGAAACAGAGGTCGATTTGACACTGTTCTGAAGCCAACACACTATTACCACTGGCTCTGTGGAAAAATCATCAAATTAAAAAAGGAGTTCTACGGGTAATATCAACATGGTTAAGGAGTTGTTTTGCAGAGTGTCAAGACTTGACTGTTATGGTTACAGGCCTGTAGTGCTCTTGTATTTAACTGGAGACAGGGACAGTAAAGTATGCTCCCTCCAGCTGGAAGAAACTACAACCTCAATTGAGTTAATCACGAATGAAAAACTACCCCATCTCACATCATAGTTTGCTCCTCTGCAAACTAATCTCAAGTTCCTAGCTCTCACTCCACCAGCTTCCTCAAACCCATTGGGATCACCTTGCAGAGACCTCTAAGCTGTGCAGTACCACATCTTATATGTGTGTAAGACACTCACCTTGCCTGACTTTTCTTTCTAAGGCAGTCAGGTTTCAGTTATAGGAGATGTCAGCCTGAGGCACCTAAGCATTAAATCTTTGCCAATTTTCTTTAAACCAATTTATGACATTATATGCAATTTGCCCACAGAAAGGTACAATAGTTTTAGGCAACATGCATAAGGAGTTGCACAATTTGCTTGACAGAACTTGGCAGTGATGCCAACAAGCTGCTGCTTTCAAAGGTCCAAGCCACAGCTGAGCCTGTTTCAGAGCTCAGCTCTGGTATCCCCCAATACCATGTATACCTCCCATGGTATTACAAAGCCCAGCAGCCACTGCTAGTCCCAGCTCTGTGATGTGACTTCCATCCATTTTGACAACATGGAGTTTCTGCTGGTATTGTCCATACTGAACACAGCACAGGCAACTTGGGTTTTTTTCCTAAATTAACTGTAAACAAACTTAAATGTTTTGTGACAGCTGGCCTGGGAAGCTAGCCTAGTTGCTGCAAAGGTAAGTTCAACATTTCCACCTTCAAAATTCTTTTGTCTGCAGGAAAAGTCATCAATTCAGTATCCCAGCAAGATGGCAAAGAAGCAGTTTACAGAAGGATGATTTTTCTTTGCTGTTGAAAGAGCTATTATAAGGGACTACAATGAATTTCAGTACCATCAGTCATAATCCTTATTAGCGTCCTTTCTTAAATTAAAGGTGAAAGAGGTACTTGAGCCAACTGTCCTTAAGGTTTAAGGCTGTGTGAGTTTCTTCTCCCCTCCCTTCCCCTATTGTCTCTCACTTCGAAAAAAGTAAAGTTAACACAAATTATATCTGTTTGCTACACCAGCAAGTCTCAATTTCACTTAAAAAGTGCTATCTATAGCAAAAGCATCTTAAAAATTAGTGTCGAAATGTGTTACAACAAACACATGTCAAAGACCAAGTGGTTAATGGGAAATGATAAATAATTTGGAACCTCATTTCACTCTGAGCCCCTTTTACCTACCCTTTCCTGTCATGCATGGCACACTGACTTTAAAGCTCCTTAAAGGAATAAAAGCATAATGCTACCCTTTTCCTTCAGTCTATTGCAAGACAAACAAACTATCACAAACAATTCTCATCACTGAAATTTCCAGGGGAAAAATAAACAAAACCCATAAGACCAAAACTCACTTATCACAAATAAAACCACCACAACCGGAAAAAAACTAACAACCAAAAAAATCCCAAAACAAAAACAACTCCAATAAATGCAAATGTTTCCAAGCTTTATCATTGGGGCTGGGGAGATGACTGAAAGGCTCAGTCCTTCTACAGAAAAATGTAAAGAATATGCTTTTTAGTTACAGGGCAGATTCATTCCATATTTCTGTGAACATGGTTGCTACCACGGGAGCATGTTCATAATCCAGAATATTATATATTACAATAACATATACAAAATATAATATATAAC
>NW_008668584.1:0-10238 GCF_000695815.1 Acanthisitta chloris
ATGGGACATCCAGAGGGACCTGGACAGCTGTTTTCATGTGGGAGTGGTCTGCTTCCTTCTTAGTAAATACAAATACTAAAAATGTAGTATTCAGGTCAATTTTTTTTGGACTGCTTTAATAAGAATATGATCAGCATTTCAAGGTTATTATATATAGCAGAACTGAAATACTGGCTACATTCTGCACTTCCCACTCAGAATCAAGTATCATCTGAAAGAAGTTTGAAAGAGTTTTAAATATTTCCTTGTAGAATTTATAGGAATCAAACTTATTTCTTGGAACGATATTCAAAACATTCAACTTTTCCTCTGATTATCCGATATTTCCTCTGCACTCCTGCAGCTGTGGTGTCACAGCCAAAGAAATAATGTAATGAGATACAGTGCATGTTGAGATATATATATATATATATACACATGCACACTTCAGGCTGGCAAATGAAAAAAAAAGACAATGTGAAAAGCACTTCAACAAAGCTTTAACGCTCTATTTAACAAGTAAGTGGTCATATGTATGTTGGATATGCTGCCATGGTATCATAGAATCAACTGGATGGGAAAAGACCTCCAAGATCATCAAGTCCAACCCTACCGTGGTTACTAGACCATGGCACTGAGTGCCACATCCAGTGTCATAAATACTGTTTCATTTTAGTATCTCAATCCTCTGGTCTCTTAGGCCAGATTGGCATCCCATGTGTTAGTGTCGGTGTCGTGAGTTCTAACCTCGTGTGGTGCCTGCTGTTTGCAGTGTTTGGGAGTGCAGAAGGTGGGTGCAGAGAGATGGGTCTTGTGTAATGCCAGATTTTCTCTTAGCTGGATGATTGAATTTCATGGTAGTACTCAAGGCATAGGTTGGCTTCTTGATGATGGTGTCATGCCATGGGGAATTGTTTTTTCAGAGCAGTCACCCTCTGAAGTGCTCAGGCCTGAACCCTACCTGTAATCCAGGTCCTGTGTATAAAGGAACTTGCACTCTTATTTTCACTTTAGCAGCCCTGCAGTACCTGAAGGGACCTACAGGAGAGCTGGAGGGGGATTTGTTGCAATGTAGTGATAGGACAAGGGGTAACAACTAAACTGAAAGAGGGTAGGTTTAGATTAGATGTCAGGAAGAAATTCTTCTCTGTGAGGGAGGTGAGGTATTGGCACAGGTTGCCCAAAGAAGCTGTGGATGCTCCACCCCTGAAATTGTTCAGGGTCAGGGTGGATGGGGCTTTGAGGAATCTGGTCTAGTGGAAAGTGTCCCTGCCCATGGCAGGGGCTGGAACTATATGATCTTTAAGGTCCCTTCCAACCCAAACCATTCTAGGATTCTGTGATTTTGGGGGCTTCAGTAGAAGTAACTTGCTCAGCCTTCCTGAAATACTGCGCAGCCAACACATCTGAAATAGCCATCTGGTACATTTTGCTGCCTCTGCCTGCTGCATCTAGAGTAGAACATCAATTAGCAATTACTCTCTTTTCTGTTCTTCCCATGTTCTTCATTACAAAGCACAGCCCCTCCTTACAGTAGCATCCACGTGGGACTCCAGTGCAGAAAAAAAGAATTAACATCTTTTCTTCCTTTATATAGCAAGGAGGTTCTTTATAGAAGAATCAGCATGATTAACTCTCTGCTTGTCATGCAATTGTTTGTTTTCATGGTAGGAAGGCTTTTCCTGGGAATGGGAGGAATGTTTGGTGTCTGATTTTCTGAACTGAAAAGATTTCCCATCTGCATAATTAGCCTTATTTATATGATTAGAGCTTAGCCACTAATTGCTAGGGTTTGGTTTTTTTTAGTTTGCTTCCCTCTATGTAGAATATTCATCAGACAGCTCATATGTCGGGAAGTCAGAGATAGAACAACATTGTTTTTCTGTTTCTTGTGTCTCTACAAGGAATCTGTTTGTCACTGGAGCAATGAATTGTTGAGTGCTATCTAAACATCACTCAATACACACATATTTTCCTGAGTGACATGATGATGAATTCTGGAAAAAAATGTTTTAGTGAAATTTCATCAAGGAAATAAAATTTAGTTGTGCCAAGAAATTCTATAATGACTAGGACAAGAAAATCACAGTGAGCCTGCAGTGTGTGCTAGCAGCCCAGAAAGCAAATCGAATCCTGCGCTGCACCAAAAGGAGTGTGGGCAGCCGGTCAAAAGAGGTGATTCCTCACCTCTACTCTGCTCTCATGAGATCCCACCTGGAATACTGCACACAGTTCTGGTGTCCTCAACATAAGAAGGACATGGAACAGGTGGAGCAAGTCCAGAGGAGGCCACAAAGCTGCTAAGAGCACTGGAGCATCTCCCCTATGAGGACAGGCTGAGGGAGTTGGGGCTGTTCAGCCTGGAGAAGAGAAGACTGTGTGGAGACCTCAGAGCAACTTTTCAATCTCTAAAGGGCCTACAAGGAGCTGGAGAGGGACTCTGTGTTAGGAACTGCAGTGATAGGACAAGAGGTAATGGGTTCAAACTGAAGGAGGGAAAGTCTAGGTTGGATATGAGAAAAATGTTTTTCCCTGTGAGGGTGGTGAGACATTGGCACAGGTTGCCCAGGGATGTGGTGGCTGCCCCAACCCTGGCAGTGTTCAAGGCCAGGCTGGATGAGCCTTGAGCAACCTGATCTAGTGAGGAGGTGTCCCTGCCCAGGGCAGGGGTTGGGACTAGATGATCTCTAAGGTCCATTCCAACCCCTAAGTTCTATGATTCTATGAATTCTATGCCTTCAAGACTTAGCAGCTGCCAAATATATTGATTAGCATTAGGCAGTCTTGGGATATCAAAATAGTCTACAATGAACACTGGAAAGTCTGCGTTCCCTAGCACTCAATGTATCTGTTTGAAACCTAATTGATTCTGTGCAAATGGCATTTGCTTTTGTACCAGTAGCATTGTGCTGGTTTGAAAGCAAACTGGTGAGAGACTCTGAGTCAGAAGTAAAATTTAATATGAACAACACAACAAAACAACAACAAATGCAACAGTACAAAAAAAAATAACCTGACAGAGTCAGATAGTGACCTGACACCCTGTCAGTCAGGGTGTAGTAGTAGACCCATTAAATGTTGGCTGCAGCACTCCTGGAGTGATGGGTTTGTTGGAGCAGTGATCCCACAGATCTGATCCTCTCCTGAAGGTCCAGCAGCAGCTCTTGTCCTCTGGGAATGCAGCAGGCAAAGGGCTCCCTGTGCTGCTCCAAACCCCAATTTATATCCCTGTGAGCATGTTTGGCTCCCCACCCCTGGGGTGAGTCACCTCACCATGGGACAAGGCAATAACACTCATTGCCCCATCTGCTCTAACAGCTTGTGGAGATGATAATAGAATACATCCCATGGATACCCCACACTGCAACCCAGGACAAGCATGTATTCATGCTCTGCATTGTCCTTGTCTGTCTCTGTGGCATAGTAGGGACTGTGGTGCATCCTGGATGTCTTAGAACTTCATCATTCAGTTATCCAGTAAAAATAAAGTGGTGTGAACCTGCTGGTGAGCAAGAGCAATCAGACTCAGTGATGGAAAAAGACAGGCCAAGCTTGAATGTCATCTAGATAAATTATCAGGTTCAAAATGTGAAACATTTAGCAATGAACTGTGTTGTCTATATATGAATTTTAAAGATGGCATAAGAATGTATTCCATATTACAATATATGGAAATATTATGTAAGGATAACACTGGAATTATGATTATTAGAAATAGCAGAGTTACGGTAATTTCTCCTTAATCCATGAGCTATCCTGTCAAATAGAAATATTCACAAGGGAAGCACAATGAAATCTATTAAGCTGGAGGTTATGTTTCTTACCTCTACCAGAGAAACCAGCTCTGTAAGGCTTCACCCTGCACTGCCTCCATCCTTTGTAATGCTTGGTACATGCCCTACAAGACCTGCAGTGGAGAGGACTGAGCAATTCTGGGCAAACTGGGCAAACTGGAAAGGCTGCTGAAAGCACAGTGCAGCAGTGTAGTACCTGTGTCTGATTCTCTGCTGTGCTGTATGTGGACACACACTCGTGCCAAACACAGCCTACCAGGGTAGCAGAAGGTAGCACATCACCTACTTGCTGTCAGGAAATGTTCCTTTCAAGTTTGGCTCAGCTGCATCCTGACCCTTGCTCAGGTGGATGGTGTATGAAAGGGTTTCAGGAGGCTGAATGTGGTGTAGTTGATTCCTGCCTCATTAAACAATAAACAAATCACTTATCTGTTCCCCCTATCTGTAAAATGGAAGTTGCAGAAGACTGTTAAGAAGTTTGGGTGAGAAAGTTCTGCTCAGCAATGTTCTTTGTGATGTTGTAGCACAGCAGTGAAGGCAGGATGAATGGTCAAGTCATTTATAGACTTGCAGAGTTTTCCTGACTGAGAGTTATAGAAGCAGTTTAGATACCGTAGCTAAAAATCAGCCATTGATACAGCTGTTTTTACGGTTGCTATAGAATGCATAAATCATATTGTTTCTGTGTTGTAGTCTGATTTGCATAACTATAAACTGCCTCCCTTAATCTTCCAGTAAAAGCAGCTCTGCTTTGTACATGTGTCCCTCTTTAAGTCTGAGATGATGTGTGGGTTGATCTATTGATATCCTGACTTGTTTTCCGCTTAGGTGGATATTGTCACTGCCATCCATTTCCAGTTTTTAAACACCCCTAGATTTGGCTTTTCCACTACTTTTTATAGCCTCCTGTGACAAGAAGTATTTCTTCATATTCAGCATTTCCATTTGGAAAATCTCAGGTTGCAGTGCTGTCCCAGCTGGCATTATTTCTTACTAATTCTCTAGAGAAGTTCTGAAGCTTCAGTGAAGTTATCCAATCAGATATGGCTGGCAACAGAGAAATATTTGACAAAAATTCTGGTATTTCAGGCAACCTCATAAAAACTGTCAGAACTGCCATTAACTCATAACTCCCTCTGGAGTGTGTCTATCTCTTCTGGGGCCTCTCAGATCAGCCTTTCTATTTTACTAGCCTGAAACTTTTCCAGCAGACTCTCCTGAACAGCATATCTCACTGCAGCCATGTGTTCTCCTTTGCTGACGCCAGTGGTGTTAACAGCTCTGGATTGAATTAAGCTTTACCAAAACTGGAGCAGTTAGGATCTTCAAATGCTTTTCTCCAAAGTGCTTATTCCTCACAAGAGAATAATTTGGAACAATAACAATAAAACAAAAGCCTAATACTTGTGAACCCACACGAAGAATTTAGTTGCTCTCATTGGGTGAACCACCCACATATCACACAGTTCTACAGTTTTTTTTCCTCCAAACTCTTTGAAAGCATAGGTGCCTAGAACAGGTGCTCCAGGTTTGGACAAGCTCACGAGAGATTTAAAGGCCTGCGGTCGGAGCTCAGATTCAAGTGATATTACAAGCAGCTTAATTTTGATTTGCCTCCCCAGACAGGCTGGATTGTCATATAAAGTGTTTAAAATCAAATGAAGTACAGGATTACAGTAAGAAGCGATTGTCCTTGCCACTCTGTCACTCCAGTGGGGTGTGATAGTGCTATGGGCAGTGTATTGCAAGTCCAGAGGAGACCACGAAGTTGCTAAGAGCACTGGAGCATCTCCCCTGTGAGGACAGGCTGAGGGAGTTGGGGCTGTTCAGCCTGGAGAAGAGAAGACTGTGTGGAGACCTCAGAGCAACTTTTCAATCTCTGAAGGGCCTACAAGGAGCTGGAGAGGGACTCTGTGTTAGGAACTGCAGTGACAGGACAAGGGGTAATGGGTTCAAAATGAAGGAGGGGAAGTTTAGGTTAGATATTAGAAAGATGTTTTTCCCTGTGAGGGGGGTGAGACACTGTCCCAGGTTGCCCAGGGATGTGGTGGCTGCCCCAACCCTGGCAGTGTTCAAGGCCAGGCTGGATGAGCCTTGAGCAACCTGATCTAGTGAGGAGGTGTCCCTGCCCAGGGCAGGGGTTGGGACTAGATGATCTGTATTCCAGCCTTTAAATTCTGTGATGCCATGACTAGTTACTGCCTTGTCTGTTTCCTTTATATTAATTCAGAAGGTCTTGATTTCTTTTTTTTTTTTTATTTTATTTTAATGCTGTTGTCATTTCCCACAGATATTGAACCGTTTTGTACTGGGAGAACTTCTTGAAAATCTCTTTGGAATAGATGTAATTTCATTTATTGTTCATCAGTGTTTTCTGAGTAGTCTTAGAAAGCAAATTCCTTGGTAACAGTTCCTGAGCTCTTCTCTTTCTCTCTGTAGCTTTGCATCTGGTGAGTGGGTTGCACCACCCAATGCACTTGCATGACCAGAGCTTCAGGCAAGCAAATTCCGTGAGGTATGTGAAATATTAACTGAAACACATCTGCTTTCAATTCTCAGGCATCATATTTTCTTAAAATCTAATAACATTGTGAGGATCAAAGAACATGATAGAAATAGATGATCTGAATATTCAGGATACAAATAGCAGTAGAGAGATCCCACTGTACTGGTTCTCAGAAGGGAAGAAAATAGTTTCTTCAGTTTTGTTATCACATACAGGGATTGTTTCAAGGAAAAGTCAGAGGGGAACATAGATCTTTTTTTATGCAGGATGAATATTTCTATCGAAGGAGAACTGAACTCAGAGAATTTCAGTATTCCATATTGAGTATTTCAAATCTTTTTACATTTTTATATAAACTAAAGGTTTGGGGGTTTTCTCCTGTATTTAAATCTTTGCCTTTTGGGAGAAAAATACCTTGATAAATGCCAGCTTGCACTGATACAGGTTCTGCCTTTGGAGATGGAAGGGACCCATCTGTATGGCTGTATCTGCTTCCTGCTAACAGCATGGCCTGTGCTCTGGGTGGGCACAGCTAAGCACAGAGGTCACTCTGTCTGGGACCCTGAGGGTGATGAAACCAAACCATGACACCTTTATGTCTCTGCTTGTCTGTTTTGCCTGTTAAATCACACCTGTCACCTTCATCACCTTGTTCTTTAACAACATGCCTCCCTTTAGTGCTTTTTAAACACTGCTTTCTCCTTTTGAAAACTTTCTTGCTGTGTACCAGCTCTTTCTTTAAGATCTTTTGGCTAAGGATTTGTCAGATGTCTTTGAGTATATACTTACACTAAATACCATATACTCTGAGTATATATTTATACTAAATATAGCCTGAATTCCTGTTGTCAGTGTACCTACTGCTGCCTCTAGAAAATATTTTGATAGATAATGAGGCAATACTTCCTTCACAAAATCTGTTTCTCTCACTGCCAGTAAGTGTATTCGTGTATAAAAGCACTCATCACACACTTTAAAACAGTTTCCACTCATTTGCTTGTCTTTCTGGTCTCTGTTTCCCCAGAACTCCTTTGATATCAAAGCAAATTTAAGTCAGAAGTTATAAGCACCATTGGTACTCAAGTCTTGAGATTGTTTATGCTATAGGCAGTGATCATGTGGTTCTGGTGGTTTCACACTGCCCATTTGCTCATGAGAAAACCATTTTGAGTGTCTTCTGTCATTAGTTCTGATTTGAGATAGTGTCTGTCTTGTAGAGAGAGATTCCAGCATGTGAGTTTTTCCATTTCCTCTACCAAAATATATGTAAGATACAATTTTTTTCTGCTATTTTTTCCCTAAGCACTTCTTTATAGCTTCATCTTTTGACCCTAGAGATTCTCAGCAGAATTCTTTCTTCTGACGTTTTTATGCCTTTTAAAGGCTGCTCCTCAAACATTTACCTTTTTATATGCTATATATATTACACCTGCCATAGCTGTCATAGGCCTCTCTGGTTTCTTCACCTGGACATGAAACCTCTTATTTTGCTGTTCAGCAACATCAGGTTGTCTTTTGCCTGTTTCCACCATCTGTCAAAGACCACACTGGGGTTTTGAGTTTGGTTTGGGGTTTTTAAAAAAACTGAGCAGCTAGCCAGAGCACATGCAGCTGTAGATATGTTTCTAAAACAATATGGAAGTAACTCCTCTGTTCCCCTCAGATGTTTCAAGTCTGAGGGTCACAGTTAGATTTGCTGTACAGGTCAGCCTGATCTCCTGTTTCTGTTCTTTTCAAGGTAATGTATTTCTGCTTTCTTTAGGCATTTCAGAAAAATCTCTGCCCTCACAGACATTACAATTTGCACACTAAATTGTGAATGCAGATATTTTCTTATGAGACATAATGAAAAGCATCAACCATTGTGTAAAAATGGCTGCACTGAGGCCCCATAACATGTCCTGTGAGTATTTCTTGGATTTTAGCTTTTGTTTTGAGTGCAGTAATTGCACAGTTACAAATGTCAGTACTCTGTCTGTTATAAACTGGTGTCAAAAAGAGTTGCACTTTTCACCATTGCAAAAATGGCTTTAAAATTTTCATGGATGGGTTTCATTATCTGTTTCCTGATAGTCACAAATCTTCAAACCTTTTAGAGTCAGATTTCAGGTATTATTTTTGCAAGTTAACACTGT
Organism: Acanthisitta chloris; assembly: GCF_000695815.1. NCBI lineage: Eukaryota > Metazoa > Chordata > Aves > Passeriformes > Acanthisittidae > Acanthisitta > Acanthisitta chloris. Next base: position 8,415 of record NW_008668584.1, read on the forward strand.
GGTGTATTGAAATAGGCAGACTTTGAAGAGAACAAAGTATTTATTGCAAAGTCACAAAACAAGAAACACCCAACAAACTTAAAATGTGTTTATTTTCTTCCTGTTTGTTTGGGTTTTTTCCTGTTGGAGTTGTTCACAATCTTACAGACAACATTCCCTGTCCTGTCACAGGCTGAGAACAGCACAAGCCAAAAACTTAAATGCTCTTGAGACTTACCTCGTGCTGCTTAAGTACGTAGATTAATTTACTGTGGCTGAAGGAGCAAGGAGTTGTCACTGCATCTGCAACAGCACAGTGGGGAAAACGATGCTGTGGTTGCAGCAGGAGGAGCACAGCTATCCTCCCGTGCTGTGGGCTGAGGCAGACTGTTTCTGCTCCATGTGTTGGAGTCTGTCAGAGAGATGCTCAAGGCAAAATGAACTCTGCTCCTCAAACTCTTCCCTTACAGTGGGTATCTCAGTATGTGACAACTAGCTGGGATTGCAATGGAAAGGATGTTGCTGGTCATCAGAGATGAATGCTGATTAAAATGTAATAGAGAGGTAGAACCAAGCCTTCTCTCCTTTCACAGCAATGTTTGTAGCCCACTGATTTAATGGGAACAGTTCTCTCACACTAGAAGTCAAAGGCAGCAGTGTGACTAAATCTAGCAGAGAGGCTGACTAAATGAAGTCCAGCTAGACAAGGAGACAGGCAGTGTTCAGGCTTTATTTGCCTTCATAGATATGTGAAGCTAAGTCCTGTGCAGCTGTTTGAAAATCTATGGAATTCATTTCTAAAAGAAACCACTTGAATGATAGACATGGCTGCAATTTTGGTTGTTGCTGAGCCAGGAAATCCTTTGGTTTTGTACTGTACAAACACTCTTTAATAACAAGTCTTGCATTTAGCCTTTTGGCTTCTGAAAACAAATGACTCTGTTCTTGATACCCAGCTGATTGTGATGCAACCTCCTGGCTTAGCTTTAAGTTGGTAGTTGTCACTTGCAATCCATTCCATTCCTGATGGTACAGTTAGGCCTGGCAATGGCTTTGTCCAGCTGAAGCAGATGCTGTAACGCAGCGTAATGGTCACCAACTGCACCTCTGCTGCCTTGTCCAGGGTGCCTGTGTGAGGAAACTGTGGAGCCTGATTGCCTCTTGTGCAGAGATGTCCTTTTAAAACATGCTTGAACTCCTGGTTGATTTCCAAGCATTGCCAATTGACAGCCTCCTTACAAATACCCATTTCAGGGAGTGTGAGCCAACATTTCCATAACCACCTTTGGCTGTTCACATAGCGATAATGTTTGAATGTAATGAATAAAACTGCTTGTGCTAATGCACAGGTGTTAATTGGAAGCAATTGCCAAAAATTTGTTTTCATAATGACTGTATTGGTAATTGAGTAGATTCTCAGCATTTTAATACCTAAAATGTGCCAACTCACTTGGCAATCCTGGATAATACCAGGGAGAGTGTACACAGATTATGTTTTTAAGAATCATATAATCAACTGGGTTGAAAAAGACCACAAAGATCATCAAGTCCAACCCTACTGTGGTTACCAGACCATGGCACTAAGTGCCACATCCAGTCTCAGCCTGAAAACCTCCAGGGATGGTGAATCCACCACCTCCCTGGGCAGCACATTCCAATGTCTGATTATTCTCTCCATAAAAAAATCTCTTCCTAATAACTAACCTAACCCTCCCCTGGCAGAGCTTGAGTCTGTGCCCTCTTGTCCTGCTGCTGGTTGCCTGGGAGAAGAGACCAACCCCCACCTGACTCCAACCTCCTGTCAGGGAGTTGCAGAGGGTGAGAAGGTCTCCCCTGAGCCTCCTC
>NW_008668584.1:10330-14858 GCF_000695815.1 Acanthisitta chloris
TCCCTCTTGAACTGATGTTCCTGTCCAGTTCTGTTTCTTTGGCAGAATGCCATATCTTAGATATTTTGTTCCTGCAGGTGTTTTGGTTTGTGTCATAGCTGCATGAAGTTTGTTTTCCTTACTTTTAAAGTGGGAAATACTTTGTTTTACCAGAGAGTTTGAGGATATTTCTTTCTCACATTTTTTGATTTTGTGTAATTTTCCTCCCTTGTGAAAGGAGGTATTGCTTGGAGAGTTCCCAGATGGCTACCATTTAAATTCTGTATTGTTATTCCAGAGATGGGAGGGTTTAAAGGGTATTTGTTGCGGGGAAGGGAAAAGAATGAAGGGAAACAGATTATTTTTCAAACAAAATAGCTGTATTTTCTCAAAGGTAGCAAATAAGTAGCTTATTTCCATCTCTGACTCCTTGTGTAGATGTATCATATGTCATTGATGAAAGGATGTCCAGAGTCAGTGTTTTCAACCTGTAGCTTATATGTAAGTGTAATGTGCAATTATCTAAGAGAAAATCTGGTGGCTAAATGCACATATGGTTAAAAAATGCCTCAAGGTATGGAACTGTGTTTGGATTTCCAAAAAGCTCAAATGAGGTCTCTCACTGAGAGCTTTTAGAAGAATAAAAAGGTCAAAGGATGAAAAGAAAACTTGACTTGTAGGTTGATAAAAGATATAAAACAAAAAGGAAGAAATACTTAATTTTCAGTGAGGAGAGAGACTGCTAGCATGTCCCAGGAAAATCTCATCACCTACTCATAAATGATCTCAGGGAAGTATAACAGGAGAGAGGAAGCACGTGCTGAATATATGACATTATTTGTGGTAGTAAAAATTGAAGTGGTTGTGAAGAGCTGTACTGGGATCTCAAAGCAGCAAGTGATTAAGGGACCAAATGATAAATGAAGCCCAGTGTGGGTAATGTAAATCACTACAGATTGGAGAAACCAGTCTGATCTGTACACACAACACAAAGAGCACTGAACTGGTGGTTATTACTGCTGAGCTATTTTGGCTGGTTCTGACTGCATCAGTCTGGTGCTCAGTGTCTACACCCTGACTGTTAGGTACAGTTCTGCCACCTCTCTCCTCTCAGAAAGACAGATGAGGAACCCAGCAAGGATTATTGCATTTTGGAAGCTGTTCCATACAAGGAATGACAAAGTAATCAATAAGTCTTCGTCTTGGAGAGAGATATGAAGTGGTACGAAATAATGAGCCTGTAAAAAAATCAGTAGAAAATAAACAGTTGACTAAGGAAGGATTAGTAAGTGTTTCTCCCAGTGGGTATAATATTTGGAAGTGGATTGAAAACCAAAAGGAAATAGCCTTTTTTTCCCAGACCCATAATTAAGTTGTGTGACTTCCTGCTCAAAAGTGTTATGGATACCAAAAATATAGCTGGATGAAATGCAGTATTACAAGGGCAGATTCATGAAAGAAAATCCTTCAAGAAGCTGTAAAATATGAAGATACCACATTTGGCTGAGGTAGTTTGAAGGGTTTGCTAGAGGAAAAATGAAATAGGCTTGCAGTGGGTTTATATTGTTCCCCTGAGCCATCGTTGTGAGAAATCATGTGCTGTGCCCAATGGACCTTTGGTCTGACCAAGACACCAGAGGCATGTCACCAGGAAATATCACTACATTACAGCAGAGGCTGGAAAAAGCCAAACTCTACTGCTGTGTACAGACTAAGATAGGAATTGTGTGTGTGCTGTAGCCATTTCCAGAACAGCAGTGCTGTTCTGAACTGTCCTGACTCTCCTATGGCCATGTTTCTCTTCTTCATTTTGAGGTGTAAGACTGTTGCATTCCCTTGCTCTGAAGACCTTGTGAACCTGGTTTCAGTTTAGGTTCCCCTGGACACCTGGATTTTGAAGGCTTTCTGTATACAACAACTCTACTCCTTTCTCTCTTGCATCTAGTGGACTGTGGAAAGCTGGATGACCTGTGCTCAGCAGCCTGCACAATGTGGATAAACAGCTAACACCCTTACTTGGGTTTGTCTGCCCCTGGTAGGAACTGTGGTGCTCTAGCAGAGATATTCCTGTGCGTAGTGGAAATGGAAAGATTCTCCTCCATGGGGCACATTTTAGCCTTGTGGAAATACTGCAATGAGGTTGCTGCTCTTTTCTTTCACAAACACTCTGGCAGATTGCAGTGCTCTGACTATTAGGGCAGAGCTATTGATTTCCCTGGGAGGCAGTGAGGTATGCAAAGTGATGTGTTTCCATGGCCCCCGTTAGTGAGCAGATGGGCTGCTGCTTCTCATACTAATTGGACTACTTCAATCAACTGTGGCTTCATTCCCAAGTATTAATCTGTTGACTTTGAGGCTGGAGCTCACAAAGAGATGGTTTACCATGACCAGGTGGTCTAGGCAAGTGCAGCTATCGAGGTGTTGAGTGGATTTTTTTGTTTGTACAGATCTTCCTGTTTGGACATCCAGTAGCCTCAAAGAGTCCAGCTGGAGTCCAAAACTCCAACTCATCCTAATCATCTTGCAGGTGTCCTACACAGATGGAGATGTCATGGAAGTGCTTTTGAAGCACCCCTCCCTGTCTGAGTGCCATCATTTCTAGCTTCTCAATGTTCTGATACACTGGCTGGTCTCCTGCCAGCACAGCCGGCCAGAGAAGTCGTGGAAGAGCCAGGAAAGAGCATACTCTGTAACAGGGTGAGAACAAAGACCTAACTTTGGAGCAAACATTGCTTGTTTGTCTGAAAGTCTGCTATCATGTCCCTCCCATGCAATGAGCAAACAAATGTTCTGATTTTGTAGCAGAATTTCTAAAGGACAAATGATTAATCTATTGACCATGTATTGATGCTTATAAAACTGTAAATATTGGACACTGATCTATCTTGGAAGAACTGTGAAGAAATTCTGTTACACTGTCTTTATAAAACCCTTAACCGTAATAAAATCAGAGCTTAGTTGATAAGCAAGGGGCTGCCCTTCTACCTCTGCTTATTTATAAAACCCTTAACTGCAATAAAATCAGAGCTTAGCTGATAGGCAAGGGGCTGCCCTTCTACCTCTGCTTTACAACACTTCATCTCTAATGCCTCCTGTACCTAATATACTGCTATTTTTTCCCCATGCCATCAGTCTATGAAACTCCAGGAATAATCTGAAGGAGTTTGGGATTTTTTTCAGATCTGTTTTTAGCACAAAAAATATCATTCAACCTATTGACACTATTTGTTTAGCATCAAGTATTTCTTCTTCAAGAGTTTGCAGAAGACAAAGCCTCTGACATGGAACTTAAGGGCAGTATCAGAGTTGGAGATAGGTGACCTTTCCCTGTGTTCCTTAAGAACAGAGGAGCTAGCTGACATGAGGACATCCTCCAGAAGAGCAGAGAATTTAAATCTATCATCTGAATTAATCGGTCTCCCACATCCCAGCTGTCCTGGGTATTGTATATCTGCTCCTTTCTGTTGTGGCTTTTGCACAGACATCAAAATTTCCATGGAAAAAGAAAATGACACAGTTGTGTGCTAATGGAGACACAGCAGAGAGGGCAAGTCCCTGTTCATACGTAACTGCTAATACAGTGTAGGACTGCACTAGCAGGAGGTGTCTGATACCTCCTCTGGGATGAAATTGCACTAATTGGGCATCACAGTTGCAAAATGGAGAAGTGGAGACACTGGGACTTGGAATGGTGCCACCTTCACCCTGTGAACTGCTCAGCTGTTCAGTTTGGAGACTGCTTTTATATATGCATTCTTCTGGAGGGAGACTTTGAAAAAGCCTATTTGCTACTTACAGGACAGGAGAAAAGCTCTAGCAATTGTTCTGCCATGCATGTTAAGTTGCAGTTATCCTGAATTCCAATGGAGAAATCAAATCATGAGCCTGTGTTTAAAACTCTGGTTCTACCTTGCATTGAGTATGGCTGTTAAAATATCCTTTCTTCCCACTCACACACAGAAGGAGCTTTTTACAGTCCATTTCACTACAGCATCCTGGAGAAATCCAACCTCCTGAATTTATTTAAGCTATGCTCTTCAGTAATACTCTGCTCATTTCACTGGGAGATGGAATGAACAGCAAGTCCATACATGGCCCAGATCCTTGTGGAAGAATTAGGATTGTGCTATATCAATGCACACTCCTGACAACTTCAGCTGATAAATGCACAGTGACAGGACAACTTTAGGAACCTGTATTTTCTACATTCCCAAAAGATATTGCAGCCATAAGAACCTGCTGAGGAGTCCTAATGGAATGGCCCTTGATGTGAATAGCTTTGGACAGCATCCTGCCTGGGACAGAGGCAGAGGAAGTTCTACAAACACAGCACCAACAGCATCGCTGGAACGATTGCAATAGGTCATTGGCAAGAAAGGCATTTTTGTAATTCATCAGTCATTAAATTCCTTTAACATAAATGTGACCTCACTTCAAATTACAGATGGATGAATGAAATGCAGAATATTGAATACAATGTTTCTCTCAGAAAAATGGGCTAATAGACTTGTAATCTGCAGGAATACAATCACAGAATCATAGAATTTAG
>NW_008668585.1:0-12166 GCF_000695815.1 Acanthisitta chloris
TGAAAGGATGGTTCATTGTCTGCAAGCCCTCCATAAATCATGGCCAGAAAAAAAATCATTAATTAATAGATTACAAAACAAATGTGCAGGGTAGGCTTCCTTTTAATACATGGCAGAGTGAACATTTAGGGGCCTTTATGGGACAAATAGTACTGAAGATTCAATCACTGCACATGGTACTGTGGGGCTGATAATCAGCATTTTGGTTAACATGGCTGAGAATGCACAGGCCAAAAAACGAGACCACAAAACTGTGCCCAGCACCTAGGACATCAGAAGCATCATAGGAGATGGAATGCTGTTCTGACTGCTGAAAAGGTTAAAGTTGAAAAATCAGTGCTAGAATTCTATATGCACTTCTACACCATCTGACAAAGGGAGAGCAATGGGTCCTGATCACTGTGCTCCTCGAGTCTGCAATCTGCTGCTTGGATTCTGCCATATGACTGATTCTGTGCATGTTACATGCAGCACCTGCTCCTTTGTGCAGCAATTTGGAGAGCGCCAGGAAAACTGGATGTACATTTTTTCCTCATGACTTCATATTAACTAAAAGCCTGTGACATACAAAACTCGATGTTGTTACAAGTGCTGCTTCTGAGTAACGACCTCTCCCTCTCTCAAGGGGCAATAAAAGTTTGAGCTGGAAACCTGGGCTCCAAATATCTCCTAATCTAATTTTTTTTTTTCACAGACCCATGCAAAAAACGATGTCTATTTGCAGTATATCAGAATTGCTACATGAATGCATGGGGATTTTTTTCCTATCAGCAGCTATAAGTTGCTCAACACTTAGGTTAGGATCTAGAAATAGTGGCTGGAAATACTCCTCGCAAGAACAAACATTTTGACAATCCCTAAGTGTTCTGCAGATAATAATTATGTTTAATTTTTATTTTGTTTATACTGACAAAAATTGATAGTAACAGGAAATAGATAATGTAATAAATCGGGCCTGGGTTATATAGACAAGAAAGAACATTATAGTTCCATTATCTGCACTTTCAAAGACAAGCCTAATACTATTTGCAATCAGAAACATGTGTCTCATCAGCATCTTTGCAGTCAGATTAGAAAAGTTGGGATGCCCAAGTCGTAAGGCCACAGATCAGCATGCATAAAAGTTCTAGCACAAAAACCACTTGCAGTAATAAAGCTTAGGGGAAAACAAAAGATCCTCTTGGTTTCACAAAGTGTGTGCAGACTTTTATTTTTCTTCCTTTTTCTTATACATGCATAGAAAGTAGCTTTCATGAACTATCACAGAGCTAAGATGCTACAGGCCCATGGATAAAGAGAAAAAAGATTTCATTCCACTTCTGGCCCTTGCTGGCCTGAGTGTATGGTTACTCCTGCTGATCTCGTGTAGGTACAGTTTTATATACGTGTTCTCAAGTCTTGAAGTTCTGGAGCTTCAAATGAGTGTATCAGTATGATGGAGGAGAAATGCAGATGATCAGCCATCTAGTTTCTGCAGGTTCAATGTGGGAACTGAATATAAGATCATTTAATAAATTCACGAAGTTGGGAAAACTGGAAAAAAATGTATTTGCCTTTTTGACAAAGATGGAGAGTATTAAGTGACTAACTTATAGCTATGAGAAATGATGCAAGCCCTGTTGTCTTTAAACAAGACTCACCACAGTAAACAATTTTCTGTAGCAAATCCATAATGCCAAGAAAATAGGTTGGATAATCCAGATAGCCTTTTATAGAAACCTGTATGACTGTGGAAGAGTCACCATACAATGTGGGGCCAAAGGTTCATTTAACAAACAGTAGAGACTTATAAAGGTATAAGAAAACACTGCTCTGTTACACTGCCATAGACTGTGTCTTCTTGTTTAGTTACCAAAAACACCATTGTACCCCTAATCATTTTGAACTCATATGTAGTTTGGGGTTCCTCTGCACTGTAACATCAAATTATGCAACACATGGAAAAGTAGCTCTTATGGATTGAAGCTCCATTAGCTTTCATAAATTATGCCACTGACCCAGCCATGGGTTGAGATCACCTATTTCATGAGAAGTTTTGCTGTCAGTTATGGGTTTAGATCATCTATTTCATGAGAAGTTTTGCTGTCAGTGAGCCTGGAGCTTGACTTGCACAGGGACATGATGGGAGCTCTGTCTAACTACTAGCATTATTCCATTCCCACCCCTCCTTTGGGGCCAGGAGCTGGTTGGTTCTCTTTCAGAGCTCTTCCAGCTCTGCCAGAGTCTCAGTATAGTTGTACCTAGATATTTGTAGCTATACCACTGATTCTGCCCCAGGCAGCATCATTGAAATGAGCCAGTTCCCCTTCAGTCTGCACTGGCAACACTATTTCTTCTTACACCAGAATCAGTAAGAAGTCAGAGTTGGGATTAACAGCATGGCACATCACATAAATTGCAATACTTGACTCCAAGAGATTACAACCAATTGCATAACAAAGCACAACAAGAGGGTACAATGAATGTTCAGGCATCACTGAGTAGTTTCTCAGGATAACAGATTTGATGGCCAGAATGTCCTGCCTGACTATCAACAACTTCTCCCTCTTCTGAAACTCTGCACAGCATTCCTAATTGGGCTCCACTGCATCTCTGCATTTGCCTGACTATCAGCTTCTTCTCCCTCTTCTGAAATTCTGCACAGCATTTCTAATTGGGCTCCACTGCATCTCTGCATGCACCACAATCACCATTACAAATTCAGCATTTCTCAGCAATGCCACCCTAGAGGATCTGAATATATCATACTCCTGTCTCTGAGAAGGACATAATTGCTGAATTGCTACACTAAAGTTTTTTTATGGCAGCTACTACAACTTCAGCTCTATCCTTGATGTGCCTTAAAAGGCCTAGTAAAGACAGATATTTATGTGTTTAACACATTTTTTTAATCTACCAAGCCATATTAAATTTAATTTACATGAGAGAGAAATGAATTATTGCATCCAAGAGAGGAATAAAATCTCTTAGTTTGTTTTCATAATGACAGCATTTGCTCCAAAATAAGCTTTAAGGAAACTCTAGATAAAAAACATATTTCTATGCATGCAGATACCCAGAACATACCTTTGGAATGCTGCTCCATATTGCACTCAGACATGGTGTCTTCCACCAAAATGCTTATCTCATAAGGAATTCAGCATAGAGTTTTATGCCCAGGCAGATTCACTGTTGAAAAGACAGTTCCTCTAACACAAAGAGTTAATCATTTGGAGAGAATAATCACATCCAAAACCACACTCAAAGATTAAGACTATTTAGGACTTCAAACTTTATTAGGAACTTTCTTTTTAGACCCTCCTGTCCTCCTCTGGCTATACAGTCCACTTAATCAATGAAACAACCTTTTTCAAAATTTTTTAATACATAGGCTGTGTCTTTGGTTTGTAAGAATAGGCAACTTTAAAGATACAGAAGCTGAAACCTGCAAGATATGCTTTGACCACCTCTGCATAATAAGCAAGACTTAGCTCATAATGTGGTGCAAACACCAGCAGAAGAAAAAAAACCCATGAAATTTCTATGCAATCTACATAGAAAGCCCTACACATGCATGAAAAGGCCTCACAAACTGATGCAGATGCCTCAGGATTAAATGATTTACTGCAGAATCACATGCAAAAATAGATTACAGGCAAATATCCTGATGGTTTACCCAAAAAGGCCTTCACCCCAGGGAAATGATTTTCTCTGTTCATTCTCACTTTATATTCCCCATCCATCATTTGGTCATCAGTTTGAGCTATTCACTTGTTGCCAAGTCTATTTTCAAGTTTCCACATTCCTTCTGTGTCATTGCATCTTCCCTTTCTCCTGGAACGTGTTGGGTTTCCCTCTGCTGGGTCTCCAGGCCAGGTCAAATGGAAAGTGTGTTGGTTTCTTAGGGCTTTTTTAACTCCTATGTTTTATCTTTTTTGTTTGCACAGCAATTCCATTACTCCACCCAAGAAAAACTGGTGTATGAAGAGTGCGGAGAAATATCTCTTTAGCCCCTGTGGTCCCTTGGGTGGGATGACACTAACGTCACCTCTTTGGGGTGCTAATTAATCCCTATTTATTGGCTTACAGTAGGATACAAGTGTTTGGGGCTTTTTTTCCCATTTAAAGGGAATTTTTTCTCTCTTACAGTTTCTGAGAACTTCTGGCCAAAATTCTGTTCCAGCTTACTGTCACATGTATCTGGAATTTTTCCACCATGTTAAAACAAAATGCAACTTTCTGCTCTGCTCTCTTCAGGAAGCTCCTTTGAAAAATCCTGTGCAATATTACTGTATTGGTTGGGGCACCATTAAATGGTTGGGGCATCATTTTCTAGGAGAGTAATCTATGTTGAGTTACCTGTAGTAGAAGCACAAGGTAAAGTTACTTTTTGAAGGAAACATCAAGAACAACTTACATCTACTGCCCTGACCAGTTATATCCATTTCACAGTTCTTCAAGGGTTTTTTCTTGTGAAATTAGGGAATAAATAATACACTTTCCTCTCACTGAGTGCTTCTTTGGTAGTTTCTGTGCTCTGATTTCTGATTTCTCACAGTTTTGTATCCTAAGAAAACAAGTATAGCCCAACCAGAAATAGCAAGATTAAAAATGACATCAGAACATTGTCCCAGTACAGTTGCACTTGAAAATGAGGTTTTCCACAGCACAGAGAAGTACCAGGACATATAAATTTTGCATTCTTACCCCAGCTGAGGCCACAGTACATGTATTTACAGGTTCAGGTATCACTCTCAGTAATCTTGGTTGACAAAATGTAAATAGGCAAATAAAACATAGGTAAATAAAAATTTACTGGCCTGGAAAGATGTTTATTTTTGCTTGATCATTGTGCTGCTAACTTCTTTCTTTCAATGTCTTCATTCTCCCACATTATGACATACAGCAAGTATCCAATAATAATACTAGAATGTTACTCTTTGAATAATATTGTTGATACCTGTGTTTTAGTAAAACAGACTTTTGTCCTCACAAAGAAGAAATCCTTTTCATTTTAGTTGGCTAATTGCAATTTTTATTGGCTTTGTTCCCTGCAATGCTCCTTATAAACTCTGCTTCCAGATATAAAACCTTATCTCCCTTCGTTTATCCTGGATGAAAAAATAAAACAGACATAACAAAGAACCCACAATAGAGACATATAAAGAAATATTTCACAGAATTGGAAATGCTGGAGGACTTGATTGCATCCCAGACAAAGACCAGTCACCTTCTCTTCTCAAAACTTGGGTCATTATCTTCTGGAGGTAGAGCCAATAAAAAAAATGAAAGCAAATGCCTCTATTATCTAATATCAATATATTTATATATCACAGAAAAGATCAGATATATAACTGAGCATTTTGAAAGGGAAGGTCTCTGAAAAGGAATGCTCCTTCTTTTTTCCATTCAGGGGAAAAAAGAATCCAAACCTTTTCCTTGTTTGCCAAGATATTCTTACTCAGATCTTCAAATATATTTTTTCCCTCCTCTGAAATTTTTTTTTACTCCCTTTTTTTTCTAAATCACATTTCCTGCTGCCTTATTAAAAGGCATAGATTTGGAAATTGTGTTGTGACATTTTGCTACTTTTAACATTTGGAAGAAAACAATGGATGGTGAGACACTGTCCCAGGTTGCCCAGGGAGGCTGTGGCTGCCCCAACCCTGGCAGTGTTCACAGCCAGGTTGGATGAGCCTTGAGCAACCTGCTCTGGTGGGAGGTGTCCCTGCCCAGGGCAGGGGTTGGGACTAGATGATCTCTAAGCTCCATTCCAACCCCTAAAATTCTATGAATCTATGAAACAAAGTTCAAGTGTGTCCCTCAATGAAACTTCAGCAACGATGATGTTTCCTGGATCAGTGCTACTCACTAAAATGTACTACTGTCCCACAGGATCTTGGTTTAATCCTTATGGTATTAACATTCAATTTTGTGGTTTGGCAAAACAACCAAGAGAAGGTGTTGGCTGCAGTAATAAGCAGCTGAGATGGTGATGCTGTGCATTCCTGGCTAAGCTCAGTGTTTGCTTTTGCCTCTTCCCTTCTTGCCAGAGCTGAAAGGCAACAACCAAATCTGTTGTGATCACATAGCCACAGCTACCAACACAGCTCAGCTTCAGCACTGAAGGGAAAGGTGCTGAGAGGAAAATAGCTTGTCTTGACTTTACTCACAACTTTTGCCTTACACTTGGCTTATTCCTAGGCAGCCTCTTCTCCCAGAAACAAGGGGATCATAAAGCATTGCTTTTCCCACTTCTACCTGTCTAAGGAGCTGCCTGTTCTGCTGCCCTAGAAATATGTAACTGTGGGAATATTGATCCATAAACACATGCAAACATAGCTAGATCTGGTTTTGTGGGGCTTTATTTCCTTAGAACAAAGGGACATTGTCTCCTGCTAACTGTGCTGCTGATTTTTTTTCTCCTGTGCCAATTACACTTCTATAGACAAATTGCCTTAATTGCCCTGTCATCAGCTTTCACACTTACCCTTTTGCCCTGCAGCTTGTCTTAATTTAGGCCACAACTGGCTCTGGTCTCTGTGCTAAATCCTAAACTAACTGATTCTAGTGAAATAAGTCATTCTGTTTCACAAGTAAATAATCAGAAGCAACAAATCCTATTGTCTAGGCTCATTCTCTCAGTTGTCCTTGCTACCATCATCTGGTTTTTCCCTTCAGTTTTCTGTTCTGTTTGTCTTTCTTAATGGGGCACTTCTCTCCTGACTTTCTATTATGTATTCTTCACTTATCACCTTTTCCTTACTACCTGTCGCTACTTCTGTGTTCAAAGCATAGCAACCATTTATTTCAATTTCTAACCACAATAAAACCTGTCCATCCAAATTAATCTGGATGCTTTTAAACAACTGCAGCCCACAATGACAGATAACATTAATTAAGCCATTAAACTACCCTAGAAACACTACCCAAGGAAATTAAGCTGCTATGAGCATTAACCTTTACCTCCCCAAATATCAAATCTACATTTATTTGGGGTTTTTTTGTTGTTGTTGCTGTTTTCTCTTTTGTTTTTGTTTTGGTTCTTTTGTCTTTTTTTTAATGAAGAGGACATTAATTATAAAATACTCATTTATTTGTCATGCTCTACTTGAGTCATTCTACAAAGGCACTTCACCTGTTTGATACCTTCCATCCATCATTTGGACAGTGAGAAATAACCCCTCAACCCCTAAAGTGATTTCTCCACACAACTGGAATTCACAATGCAGGGAATGTTCATTGTCTCAACTGGCCCTGATCTGGTTTACAATATGTCAACACTTTCTGCTGTGTTTATCAAGCACCTGTCAGAAACAATTCATGGTCGACAAAAGGGAAGAGGAATATGGAAGCTTTTACAGCTGATTTATTAAATCAGATGATCCAGGAAAATAATTCTTTCTTTCTTTTTATTTTTAAAATCAGTCCAAACAGCTGAATTTTCCCTTTACATTGCATATAGAAAGAGCTGACTAGACCATGAGTGACCTTAGAGCAGAGGAGAAAACTTCTCTGCAGCAAAGTAGGCACTTTGGCCATGCAATCCCATGCAGAGCTCCAGGCTGGGAATGAGTGGCTGGAGAGCACCAGGCAGAAAGGGACCTGGGAGTGTGGAGAGATAGAAAGCTGAACATGAGCCAGCAGTGTGCTCAGGGGGGCAAGAAGGCCAATGGCATCCTGGGCTGGAGCAGGAACAGTGTGGTCAGCAGGACCAGGAGGTGATTCTGCCCCTGCACTCGGTGCTGGTGAGGTCACACCTTGAGTACTGTGCTCAGCTCTGGGCCCTCAGCTCAGGAGGGACATTGAGGGGCTGGAGCAGGTCCAGAGCAGAGCAACGAGGCTGGGGAAGGGACTGGAGCACAAGTGCCATGAGGAGAGGCTGAGGGAGCTGGGGGTGTTCAGCCTGGAGAAGAGGAGGCTCAGGGGAGACCTTCTCACCCTCTGCAACTCCCTGCCAGGAGGTTGGAGTCAGGTGGGGGTTGGTCTCTTCTCCCAGGCTATTCTATGATTCTCTCTAACTGCACTAAGTACAACCACACTCCTCAGCCACGATGACTGAGGCAAATGTGAGGTTTAAAGCAGAGCTTTAGTAATATTGTGTAGCTTTAATAAAAGTAATTTTCATTCTGACAGCCAAATTAAGAAAGCTCCAATTTGAGCACTGAGTTTTCAAGGTCTGTTCTTTCAAATGCCAAAAGGAAAAATGTCAGGATAGGCTGAATACTAATTTTAAATTTGTGGCCTATGCAAATTCAGACCTGAGCTTGCAGCACTTATTTGAATGCCCAAATACAAAGTCAGGAATGAGAAACGACACCACAAGACTAAGCTTGAAAGAAATGGAGGAGTGACCCAAAATTAATTTCAGAATTTACTTTCTGTCTTTCCTTTTTGCCAGGTATTAATTTTCTTGATTACCATATTTGTGTGCTTACCCTGAATGCCTCTGTTGTCCTCTCCTGGTCTCTATTTCTCTAAGCTTTGAAGATGAAGAAGCCACATAAAGTGATTCAAATGTATCCTATTCTCTATTTTTGCCATGCTGGTCCAGAATTCATGATGCAAGGCAGGAAATTGTGTTCAACATTTCACAATCACTCTTTATTTCCTTTATATAAACTGTGAAAACAAATTTTCTTCTGAATTTCTGCTCCCAAACACGAAAAGTCTGTATGCAAATATAATTTTGCAAGACAATTTGCATTACAACAATTTTTGAGACACCCTGGAGAGAAATAACAGAGCAGAGGAGAATACATTTTTGAGAAATGGACTGCTGAAGCTGCTCAGAAAAGGAAGATGAGGCAACAGTGAAAGCAGATAGCATACAGTCTGCAGGCCAAAATCATGATTTGTTAACCTATAATTCAGGAAGAAGACAAAGAAAGGAACCAAATACTTGGATTATGACTAGCAGTCCACCAGGTCAAGAGGTAACTGAGTATGTGCTTATGCAATAAATTCTGTATTTATCAATTCCATGTAGGTAGAAAACTTCTCCTTTATTTTTTCCCTCCAGCAGGAAAATTGGATAAGCACAAGCAGCTCAATGCTAGAGAGCCTATTCCTCCTTCTGTATATTTTTAAAGCTGCTTTTCTGATCTTCACAGTCATATTTATTGTTTACTCCAACAGGATTCATATTCAGGGAAATAACACTTCCTCATGTGTACATCACTGGCAAACTTCATCCACCTCCTGCTGTTTCCAATGTAACCAAGTAAAATCTATTAGGGATATATTAGGGATATATTGGTTTTAGCTCCTTTCAAAAGTACCTGAAGATTAAATTAAGTAAAATCTATTAGGGATATATTGGTTTTAGTTCCTTTCAAAAGTACCTGAAGATTAAATTTCAAATCATGCTGCTAATTTTTTTAGTTTTTAGTTTATAACAAATTAAATTTTCAGATACTTTTGTAATGAAAAAAAATCACCTTGGAGGTGAGAGATCATTCTATGCCACAGCAGAAAGGATAAGGAAATTGATTTCAAGGGCAGGCTAAGGAGTGGAACTTTAAAGCACAACATCTTTTTGAAAAGTAGGTAAAGATCTCAAAATTGGATTGTAACAGTATTCAAATGTATCATAAGAATTAGTTCCACTACCTGGGAAAATGTCCAAAGTCTTCTTATCAGGAAAGGAAATGCTTTCCTGGACAAACCCACACTTCAGGGAAAATGTTACTTAAACAAAGATCATCTGCCTAAGCATCATCTCTAGAGCTCCTTGAGTCCTCCCTGTTAAAAGGTACCTTTTCTGTGGCATTTATCTATATCTGAAAAATCAATACTACAATCAGATCACCAACTACCAATGGCTTTAACCTATTTTCTGATTCAATCAGAGCAGCTCAGCCAGTCAGGGAACAAGAATCAATGATCACCTTAACCACACAGCCCTCAAATGAGACAGTGGAGAAAGCACTAAAAAGAAGCTCCAAGGAAAAGAGCTTTCTACATGCAGAAAGAAACATCATAAAATCACAGTAAAGTAATAAAATTTTACTGAAGACAAAGATGTAAATGACTAGGGAATTATTTTTGAATTTTCATGCTCAAAAATTTGAATTCATAGAATCATAGAATTTAGGGGTTGGAATGGATTTTACAGATTATCTAGTCCCAACCTCCTGCCCTGGGCAGGGACACCTCCCAGAGCAGGTTGCTCAAGAAAAAAAAGCTGGAGCTTTCTTGAATCCCTTGTCCTCACTCACAATCCAGTTTTCTGGGCACAGCCTAAGCTAAAGGAATTAATTTATATTTCAATTTTTAGTTTAAATAAATGGGGTTTTTTGTCCAGTTAGCAACCAAAAAAAATTAACAATGACAGCTGTCATTTTTACTCTTCACTACAGTTAGATTGTATATGAAATCTGTTTTTAATTCATGCTTAGAGATCTGAGAGACATACTGACTAGCGCTTAAGAAAATTATTTTTAAGTAAGCATTCCCATTCTTCTAAGAAAATTCAGTGACAATAGAAAAATAAATAAACCAATTCAACAGGCAACCAAAATAATACTGTTGAAACTGTTGGGGTTTTTATTGTTATTTGATGTTGGGATTTTTTTGTGTAATTTGGGCTTTGTTGCCTTGAGAATTCTTTTGCAACACTACTGACTAAACTTTGAGTAATGCAAAACAATAATATTAAATTTTTGGATTTGAAATGCTTATATAAACAAAGCTGTACCATGTTTTAACAAACTCAATGTAAAGAATTTTAAATTTATAGAACAAACCCCATATTTCAGCATTTATCTGTTTTCAATCTAGCATTTAAGCAAGACAATTTACATACTAAAACTCTTGGTAAGGATATGTTACAGGCAGTGAAAGCAGAAATTTATTTTTCAAGATTCCAGAATAAAGCAACTATTAGCATTTGATTTCTCATTATTTATGTTAATATTAGGTAAGTTTTGTCACTGAAGAAACCACACATTTGTGGACCAGGAGCATTACAGCAGAACCATTAAGGTGCCCCAGAACCTAAAATATGAGTAGTTTCAAATACTATCCCAACATTACCCCCAAATATCAGTGGGTTTCTTCTGGAGGTGTCAGAGGCAGCCAGAGGAAGGTGTTTTCTTCAGCTCAGGAATTATCCCACTGGTGGAGTTTGGCTTGAGAGGCTCCTGGTCCTTGCTTTGATGGACTTCATTTTGAAGGACCTTATCAATATATTCAAGTACATGACTAGGAAGTGCCAAGATGATGGATCAGGCTCTTCCCACTTGTGGAAACCAATAAAACAAGAGGCAATGGGCAAAAACTGATGCACAGCAAGTTCAACCTGTACAAGGAAGAACTTCTTTCCTGTGCACTTGAGAGGCTCCTGGTCCTTGCTTTGATGGACTTCATTTTGAAGGACCTTATCAATATATTCAAGTACATGACTAGGAAGTGCCAAGATGATGGATCAGGCTCTTCCCACTTGTGGAAACCAATAAAACAAGAGGCAATGGGCAAAAACTGATGCACAGCAAGTTCAACCTGTACAAGGAAGAACTTCTTTCCTGTGCAGTCACTGAGCACAGCACTGGACTCAGACCAAAGACCAGACTGCTCTCATCACATAGCTGCTTCACATCCTTCCACTTATGGAACAAATTTAACCAGCTTATTCCAGACAGACAGACTTGCTTTTGAAGACAGTGATAACTTGTTTCAAAATCAGGGAAGAGGAATTTTGACCTTCATTGGCTTAGGTGTTCCCTGATGAATTGGGTCAGGCTGTGCTCACTGTCCAATATTCACTTCCAGTGCATATTTTGCTTGTTACAGGGTGTATTGCATTATAGCTATAACAGCTGTTCAATGTTTTCCTACTGCTTATTATAATGGAAGAAAATATTTTCACTGAAAACACAGCCTTTGCCTTTTAAAAACACTTTAAACGAGGAAACAATGCAGCAGTTTCAAGATAAAAATTACTTTTCATTTACAGTTTCATTTTCCTTCTTTCCTTCCTTCCTTCCTTCCTTCCTTCCTTCCTTCCTTCCTTCCTTCCTTCCTTCCTTCCTTCCTTCCTTCCTTCCTTCCTTCCTTCATTTTACTAACCATTTTCTAAAAAAATTGATATAAAACCCCAATTATCATAACAGTCTGTGTAATTTTTCCTTTCCCTAATCAATTTAACCTTTGAACTCCCTATGGGGAGACTGTTACAGGTTCTTTC
>NW_008668585.1:12238-17577 GCF_000695815.1 Acanthisitta chloris
TGCACCTGTGATGCCATAAATTAGTCACAGATGGCCTGCTAAGATAGAACCACTGTGGTTTGTCATGAAGTTGATAGCTGTATCACTTTCTTTTCCTCTGCAGAATCTACCTCTTGACAGGTCAAAATGTCTATCCCTGTAAGTTCTATTACAGAAAAAGAGGACAGAGAAAGATTCAAAGGTCAAGCCCTGACAGACTCCAACCCCTTGACATGGAGTAAGAAATCCTGTATTAGATGCTCAGAATCCTGTGCTGAGTGTGGAGACTTTGATGCCAAAACAGTGAGCCCTGTGAGATTTCCACCTTAACACTGTGCTCTAGTTACACAGAGCAAGGTAAAACACAAAATATGAGTATTTTTTAAATCCTAGACCTACAATGAGGTGTCTCCATTCCTGCATTCTCCCTACTGTGCTTTTTTCATCTTTTTTCTTTCCCCTGAAGTACAGGCCCAGGACCCTGTCAAGGGGAAAGGATTTCCATGCCCTTGTAATAATCTATTGGTTGTGGTGTTTGCCCAAGAAGTCAAAAAAATAAAATCATAGAATTTTAGGGGTTGGAATGGACCATAGAGAACATCTAGACCCAACCCCTGCCCTGGGCAGGGACACCTCCCACCAGAGCAGGTTGCTCAAGGCTCATCCAACCTGGCTGTGAACACTGCCAGGGTTGGGGCAGCCACAGCCTCCCTGGGCAACCTGGGACAGTGGCTCATCACCCTCACAGGGAAAACTTCCACTTAATATCTAATCTAAATTTCCCTTCCTTAAACATCAAAAACGTTTCCTTTGCTACAGTTATACTTTGTACAAACAAACCCATTTCCCTAAACTAAAGGAGGGAAGACAGATTCCTGCAAACTCTACCAATGTCCAAACCACCATGAAGTAACAAAATCATTATGCTATGTATTTCTGTGTTCTACTGGGTATCTAAATGCTCAATACAAAACAGAGAGAAAAAAATCTGTCAGCTCCACTGTTATGTACAGTGTAACATGGTAAATAAATACATTCCTGAGAAAACAGAAGCTGTCCACCCATGGAAATATTCTCAGACAAATTTAGGGATACTCTGACTGTTTTGAAATCTGACTTACAGTATAAAGGGGTTTTTCTTCTTTTCCTAGCCCTTTCCCTTTCTTTCTTCTCTCCATCTTTTATTCTACAAAACTCTTTGAAAATGTTGAAAATCTTAGTCAGTCTGTGAATAGAACTGAAATCATATTTTGCAGCAATTAACTTCAGGGTGACCAAATTCACACAACTCTTAAGGGTAATCTTGTTGCAATTAATATGGTGTTATTAAGGTTAGGAAAAACCCTTAAGATCATCAAGTCCATCAGTTAACCCAGCACTAAACCACTAAATCACGTCCTTAATTCCACATCTACATATCTTTTAAATACCTCCAGGGGTGGTGACTCCACCACTTCCCTAGGTAATATTCCAGTGCTTAACTACCCTTTTGGTGAAACTTCTGTGTTGCAGCACATGGACACAATATCAGCCCAGCATTGTGCCCCTCTTTGATTCTACCTTTATTTTGTGTGTCAAAAGATTCTTTCTTATTACTTACTGTAGCTTTGTTTTCTTAGGAGTTTATTGGCATGTTCCCAGAGCCACGACTTCAAAAAAAAAATAAAAAATAGTGATGATTCATTTTGGTGAGGTTCCAAGTAGGTGAATTTAATTGTCATATTCTTTTGTCAGCATAAACTAAAGCAGAAGAGAGAGAAATCTGAACATATTTAATCACAGGGTGCTGTCGTGCTGCTGAGGAAAATCATAAACAGTTGATTCCAAGCTAGGAACATTTTGCCAAACATTTGTATGTGGGACAGGACTGTGTGTTCCACCAGTGTGCTGCAAGAGGGAGAGCATTAACACAGGGAGTTCAGTACAAGGAGAAAAACCTTTCAAAAACAAGAAGTCAGGACAGGGGGGGTAGAATGGGCCTGGAGGGTATTGTGCATAGAGAAAAGAAGAAAATATTAAGTTTCCCAATCTGGGACAGAACTGAGCAAAATTATTCCCTATACAATCCATTCAGAAAAGAAGCAAGGCAAAAAATTCCTGAGGGGCAAATTTCTTTTTCCCCCATCATACCCAAAATAAGTAATTTTGAGTGACAGACCACTGAATCCACTACAATTAGCATACATCTTCCTCACTGGCAACAAGATCAAACTGAGGACTGCACAAGCACCATATACCCATCATGTTACTCAAAGTTTTCCTAAGCAGAGGAAGGAAATGATACTGCTTTGATGTTACTTTTGGCTTCCAATCCCAGGACTTGGATGAAAAAGGACTGCAATAATATTTTAACCTGCTTATAGGGATTCAAACCCATATCTCTCAGCAGAATGCCCTAAGCACTCTGTGGTTCAGGGAAGGAAGCACACTCCACATGCCTACTGCTGAAACTGCTCCAGGATGGAGGGACGAGAGGTCGAAGAGGCAGATGGAAAGCAGATTGTATTCCTGTGGTAAGACATTAACCTTGGAGAAACACAGTCCCTCTGCTAATGTTTGTGCTATCGCAGGGTGTGGGTGGAATGCATTTCTCCTTCCAGGCTGCAGTCCCAACATCTGGGATCTCAGCCCAGGTCAGCTCAGTACCATAACTATAAACGTTTTGTACTGAGTTAAAATACCAAGTTCCGCACCTTAAACACCGAGTGCAGTAACACTTTCTCTTCAGCTATCTGGTTTTGGCTATGGTTTGCTCTTTGACTTTCAGCAGGTAAGATGAAGTCTGTTTGAAACATTGCCTGTATCATCTAAACTGTCAGAGGATTCAGGCCCTTGTGTGTTGAGCAGACAGGGAAGCCTGGATCTGGATCTTCCAGAGATGAAGTGCAGCTGCAGCTCTGAGCTAAAATACATTTCTGCTTAAGAACAAATTCTGGGTCATAGTCCTGATATCTCTAACTCTCCCCTTGCCGTGGTTGGAGAGTCAGTGAGTTTCATCAGGATTTTGGCTTGTTTGGGGTCCAGTTTGACACTCTTCAGGGCACCATGCCACCTTACCTGTAGGTACCTGCATCTGTACTCTATGCCTTATGCTTTATTTCATCACTTATGCAGCACTTCTGTACAATTCACAATTAAATGGTTACTGTGCCGTGAACTTCTCAAGCTCTGCCAGGGGAGGGTTAGGATGAACTTCTCAACCTCTGCCAGGGGAGGGTTGGGTTGGATATCAGGAAGATATTTTTTACAGAGAGCGTGCTCAGGCATTGGAATGTGCTGCCCAGGGAGGCGGTGGATTCCCCATCCCTGGAGGTTTTCAAGCTGAGACTGGATGTGGCACTTAGTGCCATGGGCTAGTGACCACAGTAGGGTTGGACTCGATGATCTTGGAGGTCTCTTCCAACCTGGTTGATTCTATGATTCTATGTTTCTTAGCCTTAAGATCTTCATGGGTTCATTTGTACTGCTAAAGTTCATCTTATTTCTAGGTCTACAACAGGACTTTGCCTCTCTTGTGCTGCTTCTGCAGCTATTCTGATCTTTGGCCAACTCTTAGTCAAATATGTTCAGATTTATGCAGGTGGCTTAAAATATATTTAAATTAGTAAATGAATGAAAAGTAAATCAAAATCAACAGACACTTCCCCTTAGCATACTGTATGTTTTCTGATATCAGACTGTTTAAATTATACAATGTCTGGTCTATGTCTTCTTCTATTTCTTGAGCAGCACTTAGTACAAGTAAACAGGGGCATTTAGCAAAAACTAATCTAAACAGAGCACTCCTTGATTTACTCCAAAACTGCAAATTAGAATAAAACCATGTCTCTATTTTCTTAAATCTCTGTTTTGACTAGTAAGCTATGCCTCTACGGGCCAAATTCCCCTTCCTTCAATCAGAGCTGCATATTGGTTTTATGTTTAAATGACCACACACAAATTGCTCTGGTCTAGTGCCCAGATAGTACACAGATTTCTCATAGCAATTCCTTTCAGAAATTTGATTTCTGCATTTTCTATCTTGCTTGTTATTTGAGAAATTAGCTATGCTTTTTTTCTATGTAAAGTGCACTTTTTTACAAAGGGGGATTTTGTTACTCCAAACTTCTATATAAAAAGATATTCCTTTTGCTTTTGTTTCCCTTAAGGGAAAATAGCCTTAAGGGCTATTTAATATAATCCTGTCCTTTCAACAATTCAGATGAAATTTTTTGGTTGGTTGAGTATTTTTTCATCCAAACTCTGTCCTCCTATGAGACCAAACCTTTGGATAGATGAAAACCATCATTCATCAAAACAAGCAGGAAGAGAAAACCCAAAAATAGTGTCAAATCAGGTACCTTTTGTAATAATTTCAAATTTGCCCAGTCAGAAAACCTCCTGCTAAATACCTGACAGTGCTTTCAAAATCTCACGTATTTTAATTTCAGCCAAACTATGTTGTTTGAATTGAAAAGTCTAATAGTTTTGCTTTAGAAAAAATGGCACCACTTCATAGGTAATATAGAAGTCAATGTACATGGCTGTAAGACTTGACTTTCTTTATATGTTAACATCTGTAAATGCTCTAGGACACAACACTTTTAACCCCAACACTGGTTCTGTTTTGCCCTTACCTGTCTGTATGATGCTCACCAACACCACATCACTTTTAATCACACTCCTTTTTTGCCTGATTACCCCTTAGCTTGTTCAGTAGCCAACACAGTTAGAATCTCCATTCTACTTTAGTGCAAATGATAATGTATATGGTAACTTATCCATCCAAATAAATGAGAAAATGTGCTTAGAATTCCATATTAATAATGAATTTTTACATGTCTCCTTTGCTCTTTTTTGACTTACATCTTTTTAGTTCAGAGAAATCTTATATCTCTCACATACAACTCTAAAAGCAGGGGATGTTGCCTAGGATTTGCAGGGTAAACAATTCTTAATCTACACAGTGTTTTTCCCTGCTGTACACACCCTGTAACTTAACTATATCCCAAACACTCTACAGTCATTTTAAGAATACGTGTCTTGGCTTTCATTCAACAACTTTTTGGGCTTGAAAACTATACATCTGTAAGTCTGAGTCAGAACAACTTTTACCTAGTTCATTGAGGCAAAAAGGAAGACATCAGAGTGACAATTATCTAATGCTGTCCTTCCTGACTTCAGCAGTGTCTGTGGGAGTTTTCTCAATGACTTCATGGACCAAAAACTTTGACATGGGTTATGTGCAGCCTTTGAAGAGGAGAAGGCAAGTAGCACCTGCAATCTCTTTTATATGACTGGGTTTACTCGTATCAGTTTACTAGACACCTCCTCACTAGATCAGGTTGCTCAAGGCTCATCCAGCCTGGCTGTGATGTGAA
>NW_008668585.1:17994-21038 GCF_000695815.1 Acanthisitta chloris
CCACACTCCTTTGGATGCAGCCCAGGATTCCATTGGCTTTCTGGGCTGAGCTCACACTGCAGCTCATGGTGAGCTTCTCATCCACTGTCACTCCCAAGTCTTTCTCCTCACTTCTGGTTTCAATTACTTCTTCACCCAACCTGTGGCTGTGCCTGGGATTGCCATGGCCCAGATATGTCAGGTACCCTAGTTATTAGGCATTATCTCAGATATAAAGCTAGCAGTCACACAGTAGAGCCTTGTTCAGAAACAAACTGAGGCATCCACCAAACTCTTTGGGGAACACATTCCCTTAATAAAATACTCAGTAGATTTTATAATTACTCCATAAGAAAATGAACAGCAAGGGAATGAAGCCTTATGCAAAGAGTTATGTTGCTGATACAAATGGCAGTTTGGTGTTAATTGATGCAGACATGTACCACTCACATTCATCAGCAATATGAAAACAAGCAGAATTTATCAAAAACCTGTTTGGGAAATGCTTCCACACATTGTCATTGATAGGTAATTTCAAGGGAATTTAAGAGAACTGAATATGTAGTAGGAGAAAATTTTGGGAGTAATTATGTTAATTTGACAATGTGTACAAATGTTCTCTAGTTTAATTACACCGGAATAATGCAAATAATAATTGTAACAGTACCAACAGAGCAACAGTAATAATAATTATAATTATAATAATAGTTATAATATTTATAATAATAATATCTACTGCCTCAAAATCAGACAATAAATCTCAGCTGCCTAAAATGACAACTTAACTTTCATAAAAGTCTCTGACGTTTTATAGTTTCTACCTTAGGTCTGCATTATCCAGTTCTGACACAGGAAGAAGTTGTTTTGAAATAATGAAAATAGGGTTATTTTTGAGTAATTTCCAAACCAGATTGAGGAACAATCTTGGAAAGCTTAAGAGAGCCCGTTCTCATAAGATTTGCAGTTCAACTTTTAGATGAAAGTGATTCAAATAAATATCAACACAAGACACCAAATCCTTTGGTTTTGTGACATCTCAGGTGGAGAATCACAGTGTAAGTCACAAATGCATTGGTTTCAGAAAGCTCATTATCAAATACTTACTGGTCCTGGAAAGAAATCATTTGGGATAATCCAAACCAGTACAATTATAAATCATTATCAAATACTTACTGATCCTGGAAAGAAATCATTGGGGATAATCCAAACCAGTACAATTATAATACTTGACCTAAAAAATGTCATCATTCTGAAGCCAAAACATGACAATCATAGCAATGTGTTTTAGCTCTAATGCATTCTGTCAAATGCTAAATGCATAAGAATTTAGCAGCAGCAATCTACCACTATCAAGTTCAAGCACCAAATCTTTCAAATCAGTGGGATAAATTCTCTGTATGCAATTCTGAGGTCAACTATGCTGATGAACTACGATCAGCTTTTAATAATGTGGGTGGAACTGTTAAAAAAGTAAGTAAAGCCAAAACCATTGAAAAATTCTTTTATACTTCTTAGTTTTTGTTTTATACTGCTTAGCTGTTTTTCAAAAAGGCAGTTTTTATCTTCTTTGCAAGAAGAAATCTGAAAAATACATGCAATGATAACAAGAATTTATTAGATCCCTTCTCATTGATTAATTCTGATTGGTTTATTCTAGCTAGAATAATTGTTTAGAACAGCTGTTCTTACCTTCACCCTCAGTCTGAAGGCAGAAGTTTAAGAAAACTCAACTGGCCCATTCTTTGTGAAGCTCCAAAAGCAGAGCTGACTGAAAATTTTTGAATTGCATCTCATAATTTTGAATTATGACACAAACAACACTTATAGATAATCTGTGAGAAACAGACCAAGGGCATCATATCCAGTCTACTGTTACCACTTGGAACCATATCATATAATCTCTTTAGAAAGTTTGTCCAGCACAATCCTAAAACCACTTAAAGACCTAATTTTTCTATGTACTGGATGCTCCAAAACATCCCTTTATTGTATAGACACCTTTTGCTTTTCAGACTATCTGGATTCATTTTCAGTTTATTATTTAAACTGCAAATTATTTATCATTTATTACTGCATCAAGATTATTTCCCACCTGGAATACTGCACACAGTTTTGTCCAGCACAATCCTAAAACCACTTAAAGACCTAATTTTTCTATGTACTGGATGCTCCAAAACATCCCTTTATTGTATAGACACCTTTTGCTTTTCAGACTATCTGGATTCATTTTCAGTTTATTATTTAAACTGCAAATTATTTATCATTTATTACTGCATCAAGATTATTTCCCACCTGGAATACTGCACACAGTTCTGGTGTCCTGTCCTCAAGAAGGACATGGAACTGTTGGAGCAACTGCTGAGGAGGCCACGAAGTTGCTAAGAGCACTGGAGCATCTCCCTGTGAGGACAGGCTGAGGGAGTTGGGGCTGTTGAGCCTGGAGAAGAGAAGGTTAAAAAAAAACTGGCAGTGTTCAAGGCCAGGCTGGATGAGCCTTGAGCAACCTGATCTAGTGAGGAGGTGTCTCTGCCCAGGGCAGGGGTTGGGACTAGATGGCCTGTAAGGTCAATTCCAACCCCTAAATTCTATGAATCTATGATTGTATGATTCTACTTGCATTGAAGTAACTTTTATTTACTTCTTGTCACACATAAAAACTGCAGCAAACAGGAATCTGTAGAAACAGAACCGGATCTCTAAAGAAATAAATAGATAAATAGTTAGACAACCCTAATGAATTAGCTTATTTACAGCAATCTGTTATTTTCCAAATATAGTACCTTCACACACTGTGAAATCGATTTCTCATTATGGAAATGCAGAAAACCAGCCCAAAAAAATGGTTTAAATGTTAGTATGTGCATGTATGCATGTATAAAACCATATTTGTATATTTGTGTGTGTACATACACATGCATGTACACATTAACACACATATACATCCATTCACATCCATCCATCCCTGGCCAGGCTGGATAGAACTCTGAGTCACCTGTTCCAATGAAATTTGTCTCTGACCACAGCAGGGAGGTTGGAAAAAGATGATCTTTAAGGTCTCTTCCAAC
>NW_008668586.1:0-16418 GCF_000695815.1 Acanthisitta chloris
TATATATATATACATTTCCTATACTGTACTTTTGCAAGAAATATGTGACAGTTTGCCCCTTTTTTCTCTAGGATTAATATGTTATAATCACTTATAATGCTGACATTATAAAATAGAGAGTACAACAGGAACCTCATTAAAAAAATATGTTCTCATCTCGTGCATGGGGATTTACCTGCTTCATTTACACGTTCTGAGAAAAGATTATGATGTACCTCTTTGTCTTCAGAAGGACAAAATGTTTAAAGAATTTCTAGTAATAATTTGACTGGAACCAACTATGGTGACGTTAACAAAGAAATAATGTCCTGCAGCAGCAGCAGCATCAAAAGTCTCCTGGGGGAATTTTGATGCTCTGAGTAAAAGATAATCCCTCAATGAGTATTTTGGTCTGCATAAATATGAACAGTATTCATCTTCCCCCTGCTACTCAGCATTCACCTGTTTTTACGGTACTTTTAATTTTTTTTCTCAAGTGTCTCGAAAAACATAATGAGGATTGTTGGGGATAAGGAAGAGTGAATGGCAGAAAGCAATATCATTATAATGGCATAAAAATATCAGGGACATTCTGAATACAAGTATCATGACAATAGCAAACCCAATGAAAATACTGTCCAACTATTCTTCTGTGTATTTTCTGTGGTCCATTTTTATATTACTAAGCACAGCCAATGATTCATGGAAAAGGACACTTCTGAAACTTGACCCACTGTTGACATCCTTGTCTTCTACATCCCTAAACCAAATATCCTAAGTAGACGAAGACTAGTTGTCTTTTTTTGAAACTGCTGTACATATTTATTTCCAAAACTTGTTTTGCAGTTTAAAGGGGCACATTGCAAACTTCTTGGTATGCAGATGGAAAGGTTGTGTATAGGATGCTGACTAAATCTGCACAATGCTATCAAAGCGTTAGTTTTATTCTGAAGTCATCCATTATAAATAAATAGCAAATGTGATTATTTTAATGCTCAGGTGAACTGCTAACCAAGTTTACCTCAAAGTCCATACTTAAGATGTAATCATATTTATGCATGGTCTTTTTGTTAATATATTAATTATCAGTCACAGAGTAAATGTTCAAGTGTTTTGTACAAAAGCTATACATGAGGTCTGTACCCTCAGCAAATATCCAATGAGTAGCCTTGAAGAGAAATGATCATCAGTAACAGGGCTAAAATACAGTACCTTACATCTCTCTTTGACTGCTTTCTATTACTTACTAAGTGTCAATAGAGTCCTGCAATAGCAGGCTACAGTAGGAAATAGTAAAGATGTTTAGCAAACATAGCTATCTCGCCTCACTAGAAGTTTAAGGGTATAATTCAATTGTTTTCTTAAATAAATGTATATAGTTTTTCCAGCCACTAAGTTGCACTAAGTCAAGTTGAACTGTCCCTTTTATTTTCCTTTTTTGCTATAACTATGCCCAAAACAACCTCCCAAAACCCAACAACAAAACCATTGAGCAATTTTGATTAGGGATAAACAAGGGGGGGCCTTTAACCCAAGGTAGGGTTTTAATGTTTTGATTTTGTGTTAGACCAAAACTTTTTCCTGAAGGCTTAAGAAAATTAAGAGACAGAAAGAGATTTTTCCTCCTAACCACCAAAGCACAAAAAATATGGTTAGACAACTGGCTTGAGGTAGAAGTTCAGTTTAATTGTTCTCTGTACTAGAAGAGCATCACAATTTTGCAGCATATTTTTCCTTTAATCTTTCCAGATTTGCTGTGAGTCTAAAATGTTTACATTTTCCTGACATATATAGCTCCTCAAGAGTCAGACTAATGGAGGTAAGAGAGGAATTTGGTGTGACATAGTGTACAGATAGAGAACATTAGTCGCAATTAAGCCTCTTGATCGAATACTTATATTAATTTTGAGGGGCTGCTGCATAAAAGATTTCTACAAGTTCCAAAACAAACAGATGAAAGACAGGCAAAGTCTTTACCAGTATGCACCTTTTTTTAAATGAAAAGCCATCAAGAACATGGAAGACCTTGATCATATTATGTCAGAAGAAACTATATTTGGAAGAAAATAGAAATCAATTATTTATTTGCCAATTCCCCCTGATGGAAGACCATATTATACACTAAGTATCCCAAATGTCATGCACATTAATAATTATACTGACAGGAGTCTTCCTCCTGGTGAGTCTGAGAACAATTGCTGTTTAAAAAACTATGTTAACATATTAAAAAAGCAGGAAAATTGATGTGCCTGAAGTTGTTAATATTTTGCCTCATTTTTGTGCCGGAAAATACTGAGCTCCAACACTAGTCATGCAATAATTTGTTGAAAATTCTAACTGCTAAACTTAGTTCAGCTAAGATCCAGGTGTTAGATTTAATGAGAATCCAAATCTTTACCTGCAAATTGCACGTTTCCTTAAGTTTTACATGAGGATAAGTTCCCAAAAGCATGTGAACCACTTGTGCAATTACTTCCATTTGATTTACTTTTGGATTTATATTGTGTGAACCACAGTCCCAGACCTCATGTAAGAACAGGAAAAACATTAGTGGGCCAGACAGCATGAGAACTTGGAACATCCCCTGCCTGTCCAAACCAATAAAGATAGAAGCATAATGTTCTTGATTGGTACATGCTACTTCAAAATCAGTGCAGGAACAATTAAATTTTAAAAAATGGATTGTCAGTACTTCTTCTAAGGCAATACAATGTTGACTTTTGAATCCATGTTACATACTGTTCTTGACTTTTTGTATTAATTCTTAAGTGTAAAAGATTTTAAGCTAATGTTATTATCTGTAAGTAACAGAAAATGTTATTTGAATTGAACCTTTTGACGTAACTTGAGAGATATTTTAATAACAGTTTTGAAGATTAATTTTTAAATTTGCAACTTGGAGTATTTGCTCTTATCTGGCCCTAGCTTGCCAGTGAACAAACCCTGTTATTAAAATAGGTCTCCATCAGTTAAGCTAAATAATGTAAACTTTTTTTAGGGGAGAGGCCTGATTCAATGACTTTCATGTCATTGCCCTGAAATGATACAAGTATAAGTGTTATATATTATATTTATACGATATCTTTGTACATTGTTTCTAAAAAAAAGATAGTAGTTATTTGGTTTTGCTTTATTCCTTGCCTCTTGCTCTTGATGTAGTGATATCACCTTAAGGTGAGAACACTGATCTTTTGTTGCATTTATGTCTTTTTCTGCAATGTGTGCGTGCAGTTTCGACAAAATAATTTAAATATACCGTCATTAAAATGCTGCATACTGATCTGACATGCACTGTGAAAAAGTGTTACTGACAATTTGTCTAAAAGTTTTCTGAGGTCTGAGCCAATTTTAATCTCATTTGCTGAAGTGTAAATATATAATTTTACTAAGAATATAACTGCCCTTTGGTCTGCTACTGAGATCTCCTCATTTCCTCAATTTTCTTTTATTATTAGAGCAAATTAAACGTTTCAGTAATATTTCATCCCCAAAATCCCTAATGTCTACTTTGTGGAAGTGTTATGTCATTTGAAAAACCATAGGAACCTAGAGTGAAGATGCAACATGTTTCAGCAAATACTGGTGGGCTGAAGTTTTATAGATGTCTTCCTTGCAAATATAAATAATAATCAGCTGGTTTATGTGCCATGAATACTTTGAAACTATTCTGACCATATATCAGAGCTAATCATTCTATGTTTCTGTTTTGAAACAGGTAACTATGAACTCAGTTTCTTTAGATTAGGTGGTCAAATTAATGAGTTTTGGTTTCCTCACTTGAACTACTCTGTGAGCCATCAGAGTTTCTGCAGACACTTCTGTAGTCCTTATTGGTGCATGTGGGGTGCAGTGCCATCTTGGTACTAGCACTAAAATTTTATGCTTTCCCGGGGCTGTGCATTTAAAAAATAGTTTGCTATATATCCATAGCTAAAGCATATATGAAGCGTTACAAGTCTAACTGTACTTCTAAACCTTTTCACCACATTTCTGAAAATAAGTGTGGCTGATTTTGGCTGCATTAGCTCATCTCTAGAAAATACATTCAGTGTGTAATATGATTTGTCTTGTGTTAGTAGGTGTAAAACTTACAAAGCAATTATTTCATTTTAAAAGGGCATGTAGTGGTAGGACAGTGGGGAATGGTTTTAAACTGAAAGCAGGTGGAGTTAGATTAGACACAAGGAAGAAATTCTTTACTGTGAGGGTGGTAAGGCACAGGAATAGGTGGCTCAGAGAAGTGGTGGATGCCCCATTCCTAGAAGTGTTCAAGGCCAGGTTGGATGGAGCTCTGAGCAACTTGGTCTGGTGGAAGTTGTGCCTGGTCTAGATGATCTTTAAATTTCCTTCCAACACAAACCATTCTATGATTCTGTGATTGTATAATTCATTGGATTGTGTATATTTTTATACACACACACACACACACACACACACACACATGCTCTCTCTCACCTCCTTTGTATTGCAAATATTCTATTTTGTTTTCACCAAAACAAGATGGTTTCTTCATTTTGCATGTACTGAACTAAGAATATCTACTGGAAAAGATTAAGGAAGGTTGACTGACTTTTTTTTTTTTTATTACCTGTTATTGTTTTAAAAGGAATCTACATTCTGGGATGACATTTCAAATTACTTTTCTGTCATCCAGTCATACATATATACAGCCACTCTGTGTACATTTGTTTATGAAACAATGCTTAAATGCCAGTTTAATGATCAGAATTTCATTCATGCAAACCTGAATATAGAGTATGACTACTCTTCTGGTAAAGGCCATTTGAAAACTAGCTTTTACATAAGTAATTATTTGGCATAATACAAATATAGTCCAATGAACCGAAAAAGGAACAGAGGAGTTGTGTCTTTTACTTTCGCAGTGAATGACTTTAGTCTTGCTCTCTTCCTGATGGCAAATTGCTCTGCAACTAGTCAGGCTATATAAAATAATAACTTCTGCTGAATTTTGTTCACTTTTACTCTAACTAAATAGTGCCTTAGAGTATAAATGAGAAACAGTTCAATGATGCTGCTGTTGAATTAATGCATTTGAATTAGGTATCATCATATTTTGAATGCTGACAAATTCTAAGTTTTTGAAGTATTGGAAAACATTGAATTATTGAAGGTCACTGTAAAAATCCAGCACTTATGTGGAAAGTCTGGTGCTGGTGAAATGGTCAATTTTGTTGCTTGTGATTTATACCTTTTCAGCTTGATTTTATGCAGAGCATTAAATATTCTTAAGCAGAATTCTTGAGTTAACTATCTCTACTAGGAGCTTACAGTTGCAATGAACTTCTTCTAGTTGTGTGGAAAGAGAGTCTGATGGGAAAACTTGATAGTATCATAAAGTTAGCAGTTTCAGTTTTGAGTTAAAAAACCCCAACATTCTGTTTGTTTTATTAGTTTATATGTTACATAAAATTATATATGCAGTTATATGTATATATGTTCTTTTATTATATGTTATTTTATTAATTGGATGCAGTGGTCATGGTGTTTCTTTCATGTTGCTTTAACTGTGTGGTGCTGATTTTGCAGCTGGATGAAGAAGCCTCGATGTGGTGTGCCTGACCAAACAAGAGGTAGCTCAAAATTTAACATTCGTCGGAAACGCTACGCGTTAACAGGACAGAAATGGCAGCACAAACATATCACTTACAGGTACTAAAGTAATTCATATAGGTACATAAATGTCACTAGTAGTGATAACTTTTAACTTAAATATAAATTCTCAAATGCTTTTCAACATTTTGAGTTTATTATTAACATATAAAAATGCTAATTTGGATACCTTTTATAAGCATGTATGTGCTACATAAGAATGAAGTTATTTTCTTGATTAAAAATGCATGTATTTAGTAGCTGGCAAATTCTCTGAAGCTTACAACATCAGTTTAACACCCAGTGTGTCCTTAACCTTACCTTTGAACTCTCTTGACAGCTTCTCAGGGAATATTGCTCCAAAGCTAGTAGTGCTGTAATGAAACACAACTTACCTTTGAACTCTCTTGACAACTTCTCAGGGAATATTGCTCTAAAGCTAGTAGTGCTGTAATGAAACACAGAAGTATGTAAAGTAACTTATTGAAAGGAGTGCCTACAGGTCTGTTCTAGGTACAAAGATATTTGATTATAATTTGATGAGTCACTGGCCCAACCATTTCCTGCCTACATGATGATGGGCACAGCGATGTGCGCGGGGGTGTACATCTGTATAACTCTTGTGTCTGGCATGTAGCTTGCACAGCGTGTTGCCTGCTGTCAAAACTGAGCTTTTCAGGGAAAGTTAGATGCAAACTGTGCTTGCTAGAGCTCTGTCAACCAAAGAAAGTGTCATATAAAATCTATAATTTGTCCACAAACCAAGAATTCCAGTACAGCCTATCTGAAAATTTACACAGCCTCATTTAGATTCCTGTAATATCTGACAGGGATAAGTTCTGAGGAATAAAACAGTTTTCAAATTCATTAACTGGTGCTATTATTCATGAGCCCATACAAGTATTGAATTTCTGTTCATAAGCTCTAATGATCATATAGACTGTTCTCCATACCATGGTGAAGAGATAGTTACATTACTAACTCTGTGTCAGTACTATAGCTTATGACTGAATTGGAAAATTCTATTTTAAGACAATACACAGTGATACAACATTAAGCAATAGAGAACTGACTGCCTAGAGATTAGTATGTTGCATTGGCTGGAGTCCTTTACTGTTAATGTAAATGCAATACATAGCTAGTTAGAAGAAGAATCCCCCCCTCCAGCACTCTACATTTATCTGCATTGTAGAATTGGAAGGTAGCATGTGCACACATGTGAGAAGGCATGCATGGTTATCTACTAATATGTGTGGGTTTCTATCACTCTAATTTGTACAGAGTCTGATTATTTTATTACAGATTTTTTAACAACAGTCTAAATCCTACCACTTGTATATCTTCTGAACTGTCACACTAGGCATTAATCAAAATAACAAACTAGGGTGCCCAGTATTAAACTAAGTGGCAACTACCTAGTAAACTCTCACTTTGAAGAATTTACTGCAGTTCTTTACCTTTTGCCTTCCCTCTTCTAAAATGTTCATTCTCTCACTTTGACAAGACCTCCAGTCAACCTGAGCATTGAAGTGAAAAAGCCTATAATATTTATTGCAGTGAATTACAGTTCAAAAGACATTTAAAGTAGAACACCCAAATTTGATTAGAATAAAAAAATATAAAATTGATCTTTCTAAATTAGAAAATAACTGAAAGTAAATAAGGAAAAAAGAAAGAAATACAATTCTTTACATGCTTCTCATCACTTGCTTTGTTCTTCCCAACAGTTTCTTGCATACAGGCATAATACTACATAATAACATTTTAACTTGCTTCATTCCCTAAGCTTTTAATCATATCTGTAGTACCATTTGTCTGCTCCATTTTTCTCAGTGCCACTTCTCAGTCTCCTTATAACCTGCAGGTTTCCAGCTGCATTCTGTGCCTTCCTGGCCCATCAAACCTTGTAGTCTGAAGTGTACATGCTAAGCAAGTCTAGTAATTCCTCCACGGGAAGAGCAATTTCTCCCTCATTTCAGTGTGTGCTACATCTTACAACCCCACACCAAACACCTTCAATCTCCCCTCCCTGCAACACTCATCCCCAGAACTTTTCCATACTTTCAACGTGTAATTTTTCAAGCTGAAACAGTTCCACAAAATTTCAAGATGGAGCTTCAGAGAAGAAACTTACAATTATAATTATAATTTATATTAATTATGTCCTTTTTTTTGGCCACATATTACACTTTGAACATTAATTATGTCCTTTTGGCCGCATATTAAATTTTGGATTTAGGTGATATTTATTCTTAGAAAGCAATGTGTGCACAGACAGTTCTTAATTGCAGATTTCCAGTATTGGGAACATCAGCATGTAATGCTGCATTAATTATACTTTCTCTCCCTCAGGGAATTCAGCTTTCTGTTTATTTGAAGTGACATATAGGCTGTTTGTTAGAATTTCTGTTTCCAGTGAAGTTCCACAGCAGTATTATTTCCTGCATCTTTTCTATCTGGTATAATCCGTGTCTGTATATCTTATAAACCTTATTAGTACATATGTTATATACTAAAATTACTTTTACAAGGAGAGAAGCAGAAAGTAAGTATTTACATTTTTTTAGCAGCCAAAAGAATATAGGAGTGAAGGATAACATCTAGAGTACACGAAAATTATAACTCCATTACAGAACAAACTACAAAGATCTTCATGATATAGCCTTAATCCTTCCTTGGTGTTTTAGACCATGTCAGGTTAGATAGCAATCTCTGAACATTGTATACAGTCAAAGGATAAATTTATGAAATCTATTAAGGAATTTTTAAAAATCGTTTGGGATTGTAAAAATTTTTTAAGGGTCTATTTATGAAGTCACATATAATTCTCTCTCAGAAAACAATCAGCTTCTCTTTTGCTAGGGAAGTAAGTCACTCAGTACTTTAAAGAAGGATCAGCAATGTGAATCAGTAAAAAATCAGTTTTGCAGAAATAGAATGTTATTTTTTATATGTCCTTTAAGACAGAGAATTATTGAATACGAAGCCCTCCTCATCAGAATTCTAGGCATACTACTCATAATTTGAACTCCAGCAGTCTGTCATTTGTCAATGGCTCAGTTTATTCAGTCTGCAAAACATTTCTGCAAGTAAACTTGGAGAATGCTCTCTAAAAATCCAAGCTTTGCCTTGAATTATAACCATTACTTAGAAGTCTTAATGATTCAAAATACAACAATAATGTAAAAGTTATTCTGATCTATTTTTTCTGTCTTGAGAAAGAAATAAACCAAATTCAATGGATCAGTGATATGTAATAATTTAATTGGTTCAGGAAACAACTGTAGCTAATCAATGGCTTCATCCCAAACCCACTATAAATAATTTAATCTTTTTTCCTGACTTCAGTGGACAGTGGGTCAAGCCTCAGATTAATGTCTTTTTCCTTTGACAAGTTAGATACATCCTGGCTTTCATCTGTGACAGAAGATGAAAGATTTGGACATGTCTAACTTTATGCTGTTCAATAAATGAATTGATGCTAGCTGGGAGCTACAGTATGCAATGAAAGGTCTTCTATGGCTTATTAATAATTTCTCTGGTCTGAATGGTCCATATTGTGCAGAATATGGAAAAAGAATTTTTCTTGAATATTTGAAATCTGTACTAGAAAGTAAAGAAATACTGGATTAAGACAAATATTTGACACAGAAAACTCTGGAAATGCTTGCTTCAAAGCAGCAAGATTTTTGAGTGCACTACTACAGAGGAATATTTAGAACTCATTCCATGTTAATATTCTATTTTATTTATTTGAAGTTAGTTGGTAGTAAATCATGACATGAGATTACTTAATACATCTTTCCTGTAAAAGCATTTATCTATCAAGTATTTTGCTAATCTTGGTTTTGTATCTTGTCAATTTTTATCTCCTTGTAATGAATGTGAATGATAATATTGCCCATGATAATGAAGGGGCAAGATAATTGTAGATTCTTTTTGCATAGCAGCAGTAGGTTGACTTTTAATGTGGTCACAGAATATCAAAAGTAATAGTTCTGGTTTAGGTTCAGACAAAGGGAGCAGGAGCTATATGAACCAAGATAACATTTTACAGGATAAACATTGTTAGTTTATAGCTACAAAGAATTAGCAAAGTGAGGCTGGAAAGAAGTTGAAGCTAAGAAAACCCACATTGGTGAGAGATTAAGGAAGCAAGCTGTAGAAAGTATTTCTAGAGAAGTGATGGCTCAAAGTGAAATACGTCTTTGACCAGAGGTAATCTATTCATTTCAATGAAAGTAACATCCAGAGTAATCCTTCTTTAGAATTGTTTTTCTAATGTGTGACTTTGCTCCAAGAAATTCTTGGAATGTTTGAGAAAATAGCATTATAGAAATATTTTCCTCATTTATATTTGATTAATATATTTATGTTCTAAAAAAATTAAATATCATCTTGCATTAGAATTCCCTATTAATTCTATTAGTATCCAGTCTAAGCCACACAACAGAGTAGTAAGGTATTGTTGATATTGTACCGTGGATTTGATTGGCAAATGAGCATTGAACCAATTTGAAAACAGTATTTACTATGTGCAGTGGAGAACAGAAGTATCAAAGTCTACAGGCCATGAAGAAGGCTGTCACTGAGTTATTACAACTCTTGTGAAGGCCATTGCTGCTAAGGTAAGCAGTAAAAATAAGCTTTATGCATTTCAAGCTTTGTCTAGCCTTTGCTGAACTGCCTCTTGGGACTATCTTGAGTCAGAAGATACGATTTTATATCAGAATTGTAGCAATTTAAGTGAAAAATTTAATGAGCTCAGGAAATTAAAAAAGGGAACGGTGAAATTTAATGGCAAATACTTAATGTACTGATTTTAAATTTCAGATGACTGATTTTACACAGTCAAGTGAGGTGTATCCTGACAGTCTTTCAAGGCTCCTGAAAATGATGCAGCCACAAATGTCACTGAAACATGGATAATTATTTTAGGATATTTTGGGGAATGAGAGGGAAAGAAAGGAAAGCCCAAAGCTTTTCTGAAATCAATAGGACTCAGAATTTCAGAATAATGGTCTCCAAAACAAGACTCTCCAGGCATCTGTAGAAATAGCAAATCATTGTGAAAAGTGCATATCAGTAGTAAAATCTAGTTTTTCTTGTGCCAGACAGGTATTTTAAAGTTATAATACCAAAGCATCTATCAGGTTGAAAACCATTCAATAATAGCAATAATAAGCACCAAAAAAAAAGTAATTGATTGGTACGTATCTGTGGTTGTCTTAAGAATAACAGCTCTCAAAATTTATACAAAGCATCACTCAGTTTTCTAGTTTGTAGAAAATGACATCAAAGTAAATGTTTCGTTTTATAAATCATCTTTTGTTTGCTAAAATAGTTTTTCTTTGAAAGGAATTATGAGTATATTCTTTTACCGCTTTATAAAGTTGCACTGCCAGTCTGGTCAAGGTCAGCACTAGATCTTTCTCTTGTTTGAACATCTTTTCTGACATGGTCACTAGACTTGGAGATTAGGAAAGTAATTCTTACGAATTACTGAGGGTTTATTGTGATGGCCTTTGTCCTGCTATGGTGCCATCTTGCACTGGGAGTTGTTCAGAGTTGTCATGTCCTCCACTTATTTTTATTTGAGCTCTAATATCTGGACATGTTGATTGTATGATACCCAGTTCCTCTCTTTTTTTGTTACCGGTGACAGTTGCCACTATTTCAGTTGACTGTTGGCTTCAAGATATAGAACAAATTGTAGTAGGAAAGGGGCTCATACAAGACTTTGTTTGCTATTGCAATGATAAATCTAAACTAAAGACTTTTAAAAGATAAGTCCTAGTATCTCTGGTATTTGATAGGTTGTCTATATGTATTGATCTTATTGTACTTCCCCTGTGGAGGTTGAATGTTCAACACCATGAAAGAAATGTAACATAACTTGGATTTCATATGTCTGCATTGGTGGATTATTTTAAGCGAAGCTCCCAGCTGGACAACTTCAACACTTGTGTTGCACAGTACTGGAATTTGTCCATTTAAGATTGATCATGGATTGTATAAAACATATTAATATGGACAATTATTTTCTGTAAATACTCTTATGTTAGAATGGCTATTGATTTTTCTTTTAGAAGATACATTTTTCAGTATAATCTCACCCACTCTGGAATGTTAATTTGGAAGCCAGAAATCTCTCTTGTTTTAATGCAGCATGTATACTTTGAAAACCATTTCTTGACAATGAATCTTGAGATGTAGGATGGTAGTTCAGTAGCTGAATCCCCTGGAAAATGTCTCCTATCATTGATAATCACCTCTAGTTTGTGTGTGCAAAGCTATTACAATGGCTCAATTTTTCATTTGTAATCAATGACTGAAACTTAATTGTGTGCACCAAAAAAGCAAGAAAACATAAAATTTTATGTTTTAAAGTGAGTCAAACCCTTTTAGATCAATTAATTAATCTATTTACCCCAATAAAAATTTCTAGTGTTTTTTTATTTATTTCCTCATTTCACATATAACAGCCAAAGACCTTCCTTTTGTTCTGTTTACATGACCAAAGTGTGACTTTGACCAATTACTAAGATTCCTAAATACAAAAAATAGAAAAACAAAAACCAAACTGTATCATTCAGATTAAACTTTTCAGTTTTGCTAGACATACTCATTTTCTGTAGGAGCCTGTTGGTTCATTTGCTGTATTCATATACACAGCAAGTAACAGAGGCTGTAATTCTTCAACGAGCTGTGCTTCAGGCAATATATGTGCTTTAGAAAGCACAGGGCAGAACTGACTGAGAGCACATTCACCAGCTTTAGAAGTGGTGTTCTTAACATAGCAATAGGTGAACTGTTGTCAGGTTTTTGGGAGTGGCAGTATAAGTGTGCCATTGTGGCATGTTTTGATTTAGTGTCACATGACAGTCAGCTTGTAAAATGCTGTACTTTCTCAAGCAGCACAGATTGAGTAGTTCATGAACATGCTAATTAAAATGCCTCAAAAAAAGTAATTCATAAAGGAGGGAGCTTTCAGTGAGGGATTCTGCAAGGACTTCTAGTTAGTCCAATGTGTCCAGTATTTTTTTAATTACTGTGAAGCAAATAATTATTAAAGACTATCATACAAAGCCCTTGAAATCATGTGACATTTACATCATGCAGGGTAAGGTCATACCTACGGTCAGAGGACTTTTTCTCTCTGACAGCAAGATCAGTACAGCAGTACTTGGTAGTTCTGACAAAGTCAATTTTAAAGGAGCATTAAGAAATTGGAGTGAGTTCAATAAATAACACAGAAATATGTAATAGACTGGAGAAAATGTCTTAAAATGAGAGATATAAAGAGTTTAATATTTTGATTTCATAGAGACAACAAAAAGGTAATGACCTTCCAGTGCAGAAATGTCTTAAATGTCTTTTTATAGGGGGGAAAAATGCTGTTAAAACTCATGTATGTGAAAGGAAAAGCAGAACAAGAACCAATGTTACAAGCCAGGCAGACAAGAATAGGCACAAGTATGTAATGAACGGTTGAGTCATCCTTGGAACAAAAGATTGAGGAAAGCAGTGGATTCTGTACAATATCCTATCTTATAATCTATATTTTTAAGTGGAAATCAAAATAGGTAACTTTATGTTTTCTACATAAACTTATGAAAAAATGTTGTCTATGTGAAGTCAAATCTATAAAATTAGACTTGAAAGATTTGTATCCATTTATATAAACATAAATACCATATAATCAAGCACATTTAGTGCACCAAACAAATCAATAATTCAAGGTTTATTCATGAAAGTGTATGTGCTCTCCTTTGACATGCCATGCTATGTAAACTTGCACATCCCTTACATATACTCTAGAACTATGCAATTTCTGAAATTTGTGCTGGTCATTCAGTCAAGCACATGTCAAATGAACAAAGAGCATCTGTTTGCAGCAGTTTCAGAACAGATGGAAACCTAACAGCGTTTTGGCTGGGCCTATGAATCAAGTGAAAATGATAGAGAAAATTGGATAGATCTGAAATTGATTATTGACATTCTTTTCTTGAATTTGATAATAAAAGCAAATAATGATTTTTTTAAAAAGATGGTTCCCCTATAATTTACTAGCAGTTATGACAGTACACTTCACTCTGATGGACTTTTGCCTTTTTCTTATGTGTACCATTTGAAAAATTTGTGGAGCCTGAAATTTCTGTTTAAATACATATTTCTGAATTAACACATAATTGTCTTCCATAAAATGATTTCTCTGATTTTTTTATACAAGATGTATAGATGTAATCAAACCATAAAAGGGCATCTTAGCCTATATTGCAGTCAAATGTCTTTCTTTCTGATAAGGAATTATCTATCCAGTTACAAATGCATTAATTTTTAAAGCTTTGTGAATACTGGTTGGTGGTCACAGTATGGAGCTCTGTTTTTGTTAATAAACTCACTAAGAAGTTAAAATTTCATGTAACTGAAGACATTTTTCTTTTGATCAGAAAGGACATGCCATTCTTTAGCTGTGACGGATTCTAATTGTGGTCCAGGAGGTAAACAGTCAGTGGTTGATTAATCTGGTTATCCCACTGTTAAGAATTTTTAATTTTAAAATGTTTTTGATCTTCTAAAAATAAGATTTTTGTACTGCTGAGAGTAGCTAGCTAACATGTAATAAGTTCTAGCATAAAGGCTACAGAGATTGACACCGTAATTTTGCAGCAGCTTGTTTAAAAATATGGAACTTAAAATAATTAGGGGAAAATAGATGTTAGCAGTGCTACTTACCACACTGTTCAATTTAATATATATTAATATATATAATGTTTCTCTGTTTCTTTCAGCATAAAGAACGTCACTCCAAAAGTAGGTGATGCTGAAACTCGTAAAGCCATTCGCCGTGCCTTCGATGTGTGGCAGAATGTAACTCCTCTAACATTTGAAGAAGTTCCTTATATTGAATTAGAAAATGGCAAGAGAGACGTGGATATTACAATCATTTTTGCATCAGGGTTTCATGGAGACAGTTCTCCCTTTGATGGGGAGGGAGGATTTTTGGCTCATGCGTATTTCCCTGGGCCAGGAATTGGAGGAGACACTCATTTTGACTCAGATGAGCCATGGACTTTGGGAAATCCCAATCATGATGGTAAGAGAAGATTTAAGTTTAAACAAAATTAATAAATGGCATGAATTTTCAGCTAGCAGAGCTACTTCCATGCTCCCCTGTTCCTAAAGTCACATAGTTTTCTTCCCTCAGTTCTCATTACTTTAGAAATCTCTTCAGCTGATTGGTCTCTTTGAACCTGAGGCAGAAAATTATCCGTCTAAATGTAATGCAGTATGAAAACATGTTTTTCTTGTAAAACACTGAATTCTCATAAGGAAACTTTGTGTTCATTCAAACATTGTACTGTTGAATGTTTACACGAACTACTTTCATTTTGATATTGTTTGACATATAGATCTTGTTTAGCAAAAATATGGAATAATCTTTAGCAGTGATACAAGAAAGATTAATAACAACTGAGGTGTTATTTATGGTGATGCAGTGGCAGTATTTAAAGTCTTAAAGATGCCATTCCAAGAGCAGAGTTAGCGTTTCCCAATAACTTTTGAATGTCTTTCAGAATTGTTGATTCCAATAGTTCTAATTTACTTAAATTGTACATTCCCCATAGTCAAATAAATGACTGCATAGTGCAGTTGACATACCTAAAATTTACCAAATCAAGATTAAATATGCTCTTTAAAGTTACTCTTCACAGAACTATAATATGGTCCTTGCTGAGCTTAAAGTTGATGTGACTAAAATTACTGCCATTATCTAGGAATCCTAATGTAAAACTATGCTTTGCATCTCTGCAGAACAGTATCAAAGATTTTTTGTGTGTAGATATATTCCATGTTTGTTATTGTGACAGATCTTGGTTCCAAGCAGCTGCAGTTGTCCTAGTAGATCTTCCTAAGCCAGTTATATAGAGTGCAAGAGAGTCTCTTTGGCAAACAGTGATGCACAAAAGACAATGCACAGATGCACAAATAGGATGTTTCTGGCATGCAAAATATGTCAGAAATGACAAGAAGTGCAGATCTGTTATATTTCAATGTTGCACTGAATTTGTAAACGATGAAAGCCTATATCTAATTCCTTTCCCTTTCTCACCTGACATCTCCCAAGTAAATTCAGAGCTTTGAATAGAGCAGTATTTGTAGCTTGGAGTTTGCAATAAAGCTCTAAGTTAATATTTCAGGACTATAAATGTAGTATTGTGACTATTCTAATGGAGCAATACTTCTGTGATGCCAGAATCAGTGAAGCAAGAGCAGTGTCCTACACTGTGAAAGCCCTTAGCTGCAGAATGGGTTCAAGAAGCCTTTTTTCTTGTGAAGCAAGCCCTAGATTCTTACTGGATCAAAATCTGTGGTATTGCACTGCTCATATTTGCTCTCTTCACACATTAAGCTCACAGGAGCACCAGTGGGAATCTTCTGTTTGTGCAGTTCAGGTACATAGTCAGTCACAGCATTGTGAGGGTAAATTAAGATGATTTTATAAGCCTCAGTCAGTGACCAGTATGACACAATGTTCTGTGTGTTTGGAGCTGTTACTTTGAGCACTCAAGAAAATCTACCCACATGTGTATATTTAAGCCAAGATGGCAATTTAAAATGTGATAACACTTTTAGAGCAGTTTCACGTATGGATACTTTGTATGAAAGTGAGTGAACTTGTGGCTATCTCCTTCTCCTTTAACTTAAATAATTTTTATAGTGCAAAAGGGCACTTGCCTTTCTATGTCTTTTGAGGCTGAGTTTTGCAGAGCAATTTTCAAAAGCTATTTCTTCTATTAATTCCTGGCCTGGATCAGGAACAG
>NW_008668586.1:16936-20977 GCF_000695815.1 Acanthisitta chloris
ACTGAGTTAGTTCTATGAATTTTAAGATATTTTGAAGGGAAAAAATCAAGTGAAAGTAAAATGATGCTGTACTAAATGTGTGGATTTATGTGTCTTAGGGCATTTAACTTTCACAATAAAGGTTTTGCTGTCTATATTATGAAGGTTTACTAGCTATCACTGGATTTTTTTCTGCAAATTTAATAACTTTTGTACTTTGGTGTGCTCATATATACTTTTTTGAGGGACACATACTCCTGCTAGAATGGAATAGTCACAGTACAAAGCTGGAAGATTTGTGCAAAATACATGATAATTAAAATAAAAATCTTATCAAATGAGTTCTGTGAAGAATTTTTGGCAACTCTTACTTGCATTGTTTAGATGGTTTGAACCATGGATTGTAGGTCATAGCTATTGTCCAGACAGAAGTCTCAGGTCATTGTAACTCTAGAAACAGCAATATATGTGCATTTGGTCTGTATATGCAGAGTGCCTGTTTGTCTAATTGGTGACTTCCAGTGATCAGGTTGGCCAGATTTTCCTGGATATTTTACTCCATTAGCTTATGTTTAGGAATCCTGAAGGATCATCCAGAATTATCTTTTTTTTGTGACTGGAAAAAATTTCCAGGTGCAAAACGAAGACAGGCATTTCATTGGGGATTGAC
Source organism: Acanthisitta chloris (assembly GCF_000695815.1). Classification (NCBI taxonomy): domain Eukaryota; kingdom Metazoa; phylum Chordata; class Aves; order Passeriformes; family Acanthisittidae; genus Acanthisitta; species Acanthisitta chloris. Next base: position 17,586 of record NW_008668586.1, read on the forward strand.
AGGAAGGAAAGACTTACAGCTCTCTTAGGCTTCCTCTAATTTTGAGCTGAGTGTCAGAGCACTGAGAAGCAGAAGGTTGAAAAATGTATTTATGATCTTAGCTATGAGTCATTTTTCCCAGGTGAACATCTTTTTTTCAAGATTCAGTTCTCCAATGGTAAAATAGTCATTCTCATGTAGTATTATTTGAAATCTGGTGACGGGCAAAAAGATTGGGTGATTTATTTTTATTTTTAAAGTAACTCTCACTCCAAAGAGCCGATTTTCTTTTATCCCTATTCTGATATTCTAGAAGGATGTGAAAACTTAGAGCAACTTGGTTATTTAGCAGCAAGTATGCAAAAGTAAGATCCTTTTGAAAAGTACTGGCATCATTCTCCACCTTCTACTGTTCTAATGAAAACAATTTACATATTGTTTACCTCAGAAAAGACAGATAATTTCTTTAAATGCTTTCATAAACTCTCGTCCTTTTAAAAAGAATTTTCATTCCAAATAAAGAAGCATGTGCAAATTCAGTATTCTGAGTATAGTTAATTGCTAAGGTAATTTATCCTGACTAGCTAATTGCAGTGTCTTCATACTTCAGGTTTTGGTTGGTTTGGGTGTTGGTTTTTTTATCATGTTTGGTTGATTTTGTTGTGTTTTGTTTGGGTTTAATAATATTCTAGACTGAAAGGACAGTTGCAGTAGAAATGCATCATCTGCACAATGCAGTGCTGCTTTCCTTTGTTCCCACTTCAATGGTATGTTATCTTATCAATCATGTTCTGGGAAGAGATTTGTCTCCTCCCTCATTCTGAAGAATGAATAAGGCTTTTGTAGGAGTAAAGACTAATAGGCCCGTCGCTCAGGACAAAACCTCCTGTCATACAATTTTACACTTGCAGGCTTTTTACAATGATGTATATTTTTGCTTTCATAATACCCTGTAAGTAAAGTACAGCTGGTACCTCAACTCCAGCTGAGCTGCAGAGGTCTTTAATCTGAATTTCCATCCATGGTGCTGCAGGTGATGCTAGAGGCATTGGCCAGAAAGGAGGACAAGACACTTATCGTCACAGGGAGGCAGTGGAAATAAGGACAGAATTTCTTTTGCTAGGGAATGCGGAAGATACTGGGGGATAAAATTTGTTTGTTTTTGTTTTGCAAGGTAGGGAAATAGTATTCTTCCAATACTTTGTACAAAGTGCATGCATTGGACTGTAGCCTTCCTTCAGTCAGCTCTCATCTTCCACTTGTTCTTTTAAGACAACTGCTTTTCAAATTGTTCTATGGAATTAGTCCTTTTCACTTACAGTAGACTCACATTTTGTTTATGATCTGCCTATCCAGGATTCAGTGTGAGACAAGAGCCTTAGGTCTGTAAATTATTTGGAACAGGATGGTTTCTTCATGCACCTTATGAAGAAACTTGTGTTCCTAGGCAGTCTCAGTTAAGAGTCAGGTTATTCTGGTAACACTTAGCAACTATGGTAGAAGAAGAAAAACCTATGGTAGAAGAAGAAAAACTGTTCAGGAATAGCTAATCAGAATGGATAGGATTATAACAGGGAAAGGTTTCACAATATGTTCACATAAAGATGTAAAAAGAGAAAGGAATAAACAGGAGATTAAAATCAACTTACATAAGTAGCTATCTGAAAAAAATCAACTCTTATTAAGAAAAACTTTAAATACTTATTTTCTTCTGAACTTAAGAACTATAAAAAAAACAAGCAAAGAGAAGGAAAGAAACATACCAGTCTTGAGGCTAGGGAGGGATTTCTTTGTTCCCATTACTCCAATCCATTTAGGTGAGAAATATGTCCTCATTTCTTTGAATTAAAAAATTATGGACAATGAATGATATATTTAAATCCAGAAAAGGACAATTACTTCTTCCTAAGATCCGAGATATTGTATTGTCAAACCCTTAACTAAAATCTTTTTCAGAGTATTTTCTTCATTGACAATATTTCAAATCACCATGATGAAATTCAAAGTCCCTGCCAGGAAGCAACTAGGATAGATACTGTCTCTGTAAATTTTCTATTAGCTTGCAGAAAAACCATGTCTTATGCCCTGTCTTTCTGTACCAAAACTGAAAGAGGTGTTCTTATTAGCCTTATTGCATTGGTTCATCAAAATTGGTTTCATATTTGTCTGGCTACATGCACTTAAGTTAGTTTTAACCTTCTTTAAAGCAGCTATTTTTTCTGGGAAATTAGTGAATGCATCTAAGCCTATTTAAGGGAGTGTAAAACCAGTTTAAATTGAGATTGCACTACTTTAACTAGATTAATTTAAGATTGACCTACTTGCACAAGTGCAGCTTTTTTAAATAGAGCAAGATTTAGAAGTAGTGCTTGGGGAAAACAAGGATTTCTTGGGAGCTTAGTTTTCAAACACATTAGACATGATACTTAATATACCAATTACTGGCTAAAGTGTGACCAGAGAACTGTGTCTTCCAGCAGCAAATAATATTTAGCAAAAACTAAGTTTAAATTCTCTCTAGATAAACACAGTAGATTAGTAGTGGTGGTTTGATACTCTTGTCTTCATATTCATGTCTGCAAGAGAAATAGAAGTCAAAGTAAAATCCATTAATTTTTTTTACCTCTGTAGCTAATTTGCCAAGGCAGCTACCGTATCATACTGAAATTCTGTAGAAAACAGTTCTTCCATCAAACAATATACAATAGATAATAACAAATGAAATTCCATTACAGAAGTAATAGGTGGGCTTAGTGTACAGTGGCATTTAAATGTAAGGGGAATATTACTGCCAAGTGTTTACATTCATGTGAAATATTTGTGACTTATATATACATAAAACTGTGTCTTTGGGAAAACAAACCCAAAAATTCAAGAATTCAGTTACCTTTTTTTGTGAACTCTTTAGCATTCAAGAACTTACTCAAGTTTGCAGACAGTAAAAAGAAAACAGGCAAACAAACCCGTCACTTTGTGCCATACTGTTTGTAGATTGCCGAGTAAAAGCTTCTTGGACCTGATGCAAATGCAGTATCTAGTGTAATGTGCTTGGACTCCAGTTAGTGCATAGATTCTGCTGTGGGCACTGTGTTGGCAGCCAAGAAAAATTTATGAAAATCCTGATCTCTGAACTGCGTAGATCAACTTGTAGTAAATTTCTCTTGGCTGCCAGTGTGGTTGACACAGTGCTGGAGATATATGCTGCTGGAAGTGTGAAGCAGTGAAGTTGTGAAAACCATCTCCTAAGGGAGCTCTGTGTCTTGAACTGTGCTCATGTCATACACTATGGTTAGGTATAAAGAAAGCCAAGCATTTCAGATTAAAGAAAGCCCTGTGTTACAATATTAACATGGCTTTAATTTCATAAAACATAGTGTTCTTACTTGATTATATATATTTTTTATATATATATA
>NW_008668586.1:21006-46470 GCF_000695815.1 Acanthisitta chloris
AGCAGTGAGACCTTGCAGTTGTCACATGCTTATTTTCCAGTTCTATACTGGGATAAATATGTAAAACATTAATATCTTATTTGAATTTTTATTGTATTATATTTGCAAACATGGATTCAGATCAAAGGTTAGCAATATGTCCTATAGTTTAAGCAGTTATGAACTACTACTTCTTTCTGAACTTTGAACCTGGAATTGATAGGCAGACCAATACTCATATTGTAAGTATGTAATTTTCTAATAATTTAGTCTACATCATTCATAATTTTATGGACCTCTGTTATATCTTATTTTCAGGATAAAGTGTCTGCGCCTGTGCAGGTGCAGCTTTGTTTATGTGTCTGTTGTAAGGTTAAGAAAGCACAACTTCTATTTTAAATTTAAACTATTTGAGTGCAAAATGAGAGAATTAGCAATATTATAAAAGATGGCAAAACCCAACTACTGCATTTATAACATTGCACAGTGATGAAAATGACAGGATAATATTTAAAAGACCTTTGCAAGTTGCAGGCAAATGGAATAACAATTGATTCTTTTCATTTCAGCATTTCCCCTGAAATCCAATTTAATTCAGGAGTCAGTTAACACAAAAAATATTTTCTATCCCTAAGACCTAAGGCTTTCAGTATTTAAAAAGCAAACAAATTTTTCCATAAGAGTAAGTGCATATTGTTCTGATAGAACATAGCAGGGTGATCTGTCCTCAAGTTTCCCAAACTTTCCACGGATTATACTTGCTTGATGGGCGTATCCTCACCTGGCAGTGGGTTTTGGATAAAGGGGTACACAAAAAATATTTTCTATCCCTAAGACCTAAGGCTTTCAGTATTTAAAAAGCAAACAAATTTTTCCATAAGAGTAAGTGCATATTGTTCTGATAGAACATAGCAGGGTGATCTGTCCTCAAGTTTCCCAAACTTTCCACGGATTATACTTGCTTGATGGGCGTATCCTCACCTGGCAGTGGGTTTTGGATAAAGGGGTAGGGTAGGGTGAGGAAGGAAGGAAGGAAGGAAGGAAGTGTGGGAGGAAGGAAGGAAGGAAGGAAGGAAGTGTGGGAGGAAGGAAGGAAGGAAGGAAGGAAGTGTGGGAGGAAGGAAGGAAGGAAGGAAGGAAGTGTGGGAGGAAGGAAGGAAGGAAGGAAGGAAGTGTGGGAGGAAGGAAGGAAGGAAGGAAGGAAGTGTGGGAGGAAGGAAGGAAGGAAGGAAGGAAGTGTGGGAGGAAGGAAGGAAGGAAGGAAGGAAGGAAGGTCTCTACACTGGACATAGGGCTATGCAGGTAGGAGAAGAGGATCTGTTGGCTGGACCCCATCTACTGTCTGGAAGCCAGATGATGGAAAATATTAACTGTTGGCAAGGTAACATTGTTACAGTTCTGAGGGAGTTTTTTTACTTTCATGGAGCACCCTTTTGGCTTGGAGAAAAGCACTTATTTGTGTGTCATTAAAAGGGAAATCTGTGAAACACTGGCAGTCAGTGAAAGCAGACTTGTGGATGAATCCAGCTCCATGTTCTGGATGTGTGTTTAGCTAGATGCTCTTAATACATCGCAGGGGCTATCAGTGTGCAAGATTGTGCTCTCAGCTTCCTTCTCAGCCTAAAATTGCCATATGCCCTATTATGCAACCTGAAAGAGTGGCTGAGGGTGGCTGAGGGTGGCTGAGGATGATGAGGCTGAGATGGTCAAGAGGATGGACTTTGTGATATTTTTAATTAAAACAATGAGAATGGTATCTTACCTTCTCTTTCTGTGTCTCTGGAAGTGAGGTGATATTTGCACTGTAGATTAATTACCTAACAGAAGTGATTGTGATGTGGGTTGTAAACAAAAAGAAAGCACAACCTGAGACACTAAATTGCATAGGATGATGAGGCTGAGATGGTCAAGAGGATGGACTTTGTGATATTTTTAATTAAAACAATGAGAATGGTATCTTACCTTCTCTTTCTGTGTCTCTGGAAGTGAGGTGATATTTGCACTGTAGATTAATTACCTAACAGAAGTGATTGTGATGTGGGTTGTAAACAAAAAGAAAGCACAACCTGAGACACTAAATTGCATATTGCTTTGGCGGGTTGTAAACAAAAAGGCAGCACAACCTGAGACACTAAATTGCATATTGCTTCCATCACGGCATAGGTAAACACAGATCATTACAAGCCTATGTGGAGTAGTTAGGGAAGTTGCAAACTCAGCTATCCATTCTAACTGCAACTGAAGGTTATTTCCCACATATCAGGGCCAGCAGAACAAATTGCTTGCGTTTGCCATCTGCTTCAGTTTGCGATCAGCCGGCCTGTCTTAAACTGCTAATGAAAAGTGTTAAAGCGGATCTGGCTGACTTTGCATGGAAATAAATGAGGAAAGTTCACATTGTCTGTTACATCAACTTTGCTGCCAAGGAAACATCTAGCCGAAAGGCAGCATGGGTCCTTGCAGACAGTTTTGGCAGTGTTTGCAACGACATTCACTGAAAAAGAACTGCCTTCTTTTTTTTAAATATGTCTTTGTCTCAAACAACTGTTTATGCAACAATGAAGTCAAGTTTATCTCCCAAACTGGATTCGTTTAATCAGACCCTCCTATCGGTATATTGGGAGAACTAAGTTTACATGGGAGAATTTAGTGTTAAAATGTTTCTTAAAGTGATTAATAAGTTGAAACTAAGTGTTGGAGTTTGTGGCTTAGTTTTCGCTTTTTGTCTTTGTCTTTTTCCCCCCCCTGTGGTATGCTGGAAAAGAGCATCAGGAAGCCATTTCTGATCAGGCAAATAGATTTATTTAGAATGAGTCCATACATAAAATGTGGGCCAGCCCCTTCATGATTCTTTTTATGACCCCACAACCCCTCACACATGGGGAATGGCAAAGAAAGTAACACCACACACACAATAAATCAGTCAGTCAATCTAGCTCCCCCCTTGATCTTTCCTCCTCTTAGAAAGAAGCTTAGCAGATTTTGAGTTCTGAATCTGCGAGAGCTTCATATAATTCTTATACATGTCAGAAAGTTATAGAGAAGGGGGAAAAATAGACAAAAAATAACATGTTCCAGTGCTTTTTTGTTTATCCTCTATGCATTTTTATAAGTGTTCTCTCAGATTGCAAAAAGGCTATATTTCTTTAAAATGTATGATACAAAAATAATGGTAATAAAATTAATGCTGATAATAAAGAAACTGCCTTATGAGCGATGAGATTTCACACCAGAGACGGAATTTCAGGTTCTTGAAAGATTGCTTGCTCTGGAGTGCTTGTGAAAAGACATATCTCAAACATGTTGGGTAAAAAAAAAAACCCACAACCCTTTTATTATTGCAAATAAGTTGAAAACAGTCCACAACTAAAAAATCAGCTAATGAATGAATGGCTTGTAATTATTTATTTTTCTTTTCAGTCTGATCTGCTAATAGCAATAATTTAGGAAAGAGACATTATCTATGAACCTCAAGTTGTCCCTTTAAACAGAAAGGGGCACTTCAGTCATTTAAAGCTGCCATCAGGCTTAGCACTCCAACTCTTGTGTGATTCAGACATCTTCGAGTCTCTGTTTCACAGAATGAATCACAGAATGGGTCAGGTTGGAAGGGACCACAGTGGGTCATCTGATCCAACCTCCTGAAGCAGGATCATCCTAGAGCACACGGCACAAGATTGCCTCCAGATAATTCTTGAATATCTCCAGTGAAGGAGAATCCATGACCTCTTTGGACAATCTGTTCCAGAGCAAAGTGACTAGCGCAGTTCTTTCTCTCACTCAGGTGGAACTTCCGGAGCATCAGTTTCTGCCCATTACCTCTTGTTTTATTGGTTTGCACCACGAGGAGCCTGGCTGCAGCTTCTTGGCACCCTCCCTTTAGATAGTTATATACATTGATGAGTTCCCATCTCAGTCATCTCTTCTCAACACTGAACAGTTCCAACACCCTCAACATTTCCTCCTAAGTGAGGTGCTCTAGTCCTTTAGTCATCTTTGTTGCCCTCCACTGGACCTGCTCCAGGAGTTCCATGTCCCTCTTGTACTGAGGAGCCCAGAACTGGACACAATTCTCCAGGTGTGGCCTCACTAGGACTGAGTAGACAAACAGGATCACCTCCCTCAACCTGCTGGCAGTACTTTTCCTAATGCATATGAATTTTCCTAATTCCTGTTTGCTGCTAGGACCACTTAAGGGAGACTTTTTCACCAAAACAGCAGATTTAGAAAATCTGACTTTTCCCAAAGATGTTCTATAGAATACTATTACTGTGTTGCCCTCTCATTTCTCCTGCCCTTTTAGGGGCAAACAAAGTCTGAAAAATCATGGTGCCAATTAATATGGATGTTGTCATGGTTTCCTGAGAGAATGAGACAGTAATTGTATATTTATTTATCTATTAGGCAGAAATTTAATGAATTGTTGCTGCAAAATTATAAGAATGTAAGATGACCCTAAAATATAAGATAATACTATATATGACCTTTAAGAATAGTATATGATTATCTAATGAAGGATTTTCTACAGTATCAGTCTTCTCAAGCCTAGAGATTAATTTGTGCTTTTCCTGACAATTCTTCACTTCAAAATGCCCAAACCATATGTTCTTGAGGCCAAAATGTTTTTAATCTATATTTAGGCTCCTTCCTGAGTGATTTGGGTTTCAAAAACTGCTGAACAGCTAACACCAATAGCTGGAAACATCTACAGCTAAAGCATCAGGTTGGGAAAAAGATGAAAGCATAAAAATCAAAAAGAACCAGTTAAATTAAAAGAACAATATTGTTTTGTGCAAAATGTTGGGGTTTTTTTTCTGGTGGACAGATTTAAGTCTCTCCTTCAAGTCTATGATGAATGCTTCTTGGTTTTGTACATATATGTCTCTTAAGTTCACATCATGTATTTGTATAATTAATGTTTTGCCACTGACTTGAATGAAAAGACCTAAGTCAAAAGCCAGAGGACTTGAGGGGGTGGAATTAATCTGACCATATGTTGATGTTTATATCTGAGTAAATCTCATAGAGTCCCTTTGGAGTTAGAGGAGAGATATATTGCCTTCCTGGGTAAAGTTTGTTCCATCCTGAAGTAGGTGTCTAAAATAAACTACATGAATCATGTTTTGAAATACCTGTTTCTCATCTCTCTCTGTGAGAGGTGCAGGTATAGGCATTTGTGTTACAGTGTTCTATAGCTAGATAACTTCCACCAGTCATGTTGAATTGTACCGTTTCAGATGAGAGGAAACCTGAAGTGATAAGTCCTTCCAAATAACAGCATCAAATAACTGGTGTCAAATCTGTTTCAGCCACAGAGATGCTTGTTTAGGGAACAGTTCAGATTACACTCAGAAGAGGTAATTGCTGGGACAGGCTATCCCCCATATGGCAGGAGAAACACTCTTCTATTCATCTGAATATGGTAATTCACAAATGAGTTGCATCTCTCAAATTTTTTTACAAACTAAGTATGAGAAAATGGGATTATCACTGAGGATACTGAAGATACTAGTGACACAGAATTAATGTTGCTAGCTGTACTCCAGCTAGCAGTGCTAGCAGATGTAGAAAAACTATTATGGCCTGAGCTTCAGGAAGAGTTAGCAACTAAAATAAATATAAATATACAGTCAATTCTGAGCTGATCTGTGTTTTATCACTTGTGTTACTGGCAGGGCTGGTCTTAGTGGCTGGCAGAGGTACAGAGATAATGGTAGGGATCTGCCTGAGTGTGGAGTGCAGCAGGGGCAGATGTGGAAGATTGTGCCTCCAGCAACTCTGTGCTCAGCATCCTGATTTCCGGTGGGAAACTCTGGTCTGAGAGCCATCAAACATGGAACCTCTGGCATTGTCCCTTCACTCTATCTGTGCCAGCTGCTGTCACCCCAGGCTGAGGTCCTTCTGAGCTCCTAACTCACAGAAGAGAAAGTGTGCCAGGATTGACTTCTGCCTTGGCTAACTTTCCCACCTCCAAGCTCTTCTGCACTTTAGCAGGGGCAGTCAACTCTTGCCTACATCTTCCTCTCTAAGCAAATTCTTGAATAGGCTTTCCTCTGCTGGAAGGCCCAGGAGTATGGCTTAGCTGCCTGACCATCTTGCCCTCTGCAGCACCATTTGCCCTGCCCTCTGCAATCTCTCATCCTGGAGGCTGCTCTTCTGCAGCAGGTGCCCAGGCATCTCCGTGCCAGCGAGTGCCAAGAGTCATTAGTGCCAAACTGACAGTATTCTCTGAGTGCTGGAGAGGCTTACAGTGGTTCCTGTAGCTAGAGTGAAACAAATAGCTGTGTGGGTATAGAATCATACAATTGTAGCAGCAGATTATCCAGTGGATCAGAGCATTTCATATGAGTAAATTTTAACAAAGTAAAAGCAAAGTAGCAGATTTGTCTTTCTGTCACTTTCTCTGTATACATGATCCCCAGCTTGAAGTTGTCTCGATTTAAAATATGGAACACACTTGGATCAGTTTTCCCTTTGAAGTCTGCAGACTTCTTAGAAAACATATCTGCTTTTCAGATCAGAGAACTTTTAATGATTTTTTTCTTCTAATCACTTTGCCAATTAGGATTCAAAATTCCTACTTCTTTTTATCACCAGTCCAATGAAAAAGAAGAGACTGAACAAATCCATCTTGACTTATTTTTTTCTTAATGTGAATTAAACAAGTAAAATAGCAGTGAAGGAAGAACTGTTCATATAAAATTAATATGCATATATAAAATATATGTACACCACTATGTCACTTTCTCTTTAAAATAATGCCAAAGTCATATGCATGTGTTAAGTAGATACAACGATACAGTAAGAATAATAACCTGGTTTTGATGGGTTTAATATGAGTTAATTTAGAGGATAATAAACTCTCAGTATTTTAGCTGACACAGGGAAAAAAATACTTGCAGATCTACAGATAAATTAAATTCTATGTACATTCTATCATGGGGGTTTCAGTGATCCGCAGGACCCTTTAAGATTTCGGAAAGGTAGAGACATTGAAACAGACTGCCCAGAGAAGTTGTGGATTCTCCCTCACTGGAGGTATTCAAGAACTGTCTGGACAAGCCATGTGCTCTAGGATGGCCCTGCTTGAGGTTGGACCAGATGACCCACTATGGCCCCTTCCAATGTTACCCATTCTGTGACAAGGAAACTCCTCAGCCAAAGAACTACAGCTACCTACATGGTGCGCCCCATGATAAGTTGCATCTATTGTGAATATGAACAGCATAACTTTGACCTTCCTCCTAGTATTTACATATATTTCTTCATAGGATGGCACACAGGAGAAATGAAGAAAAAAATGAAGAAAAAAAAAACACAAAAGAAGGCACCTTGTTAACAAGGCAACATTTTAGCTGAGTGGCTTACAAACAAACCCTACAATTGTTTTTGTCAAAGCAATGGTTAAATTTTATTATGTTCTCATGCACAATTTAGGTTCTTTTACATTTATTCTCACCCAGGCTGTCACTTAGGAGTGATAGAAAGATGTACATTCTCTTCATATGAATGACCCACAGGGACAAGACCATAAAGGATAACTGCAAATTGTGTTAAACATGCTCTTTTTACGCACGTATCCAAATCTTCAATCCTGGCATGTGTTCATTCTCACAGCCTTCAGAAAGCAGTTTTAAATATTTCTCTAGCTTATTGTTCCCACTGAAAAATAAACACAGAAACACAGAAAAGACAGGAAGAATATAAATAGATAAGACTGCTACAGTATTTGCAGCATTTGTATTGCATTACACTACTAGAAAAATAGCAGAAATGTTATTTAGCAACAATGGGAATAACCATTGTATTTTGAAACATTTTTACTGGTATGAGCTTGCTGAGCTAAATTAATGTATGAAGATTTTTTCTAGCGTAGTGCAAAATTCTTATTATAATTCACATTTATTTAAGATAGTTATTTTCTAAAGATGACCATGAAAACACCCAAAATAAAGCTTTTCAGTCTGTTAATCAGTATGACTTTGTTACTAATAGAATGAAAATGCCATTTGAGAATAATATACAAATTTAGTAGTGGACCTCAGTGATGAAGAAGTTGATCCCAGGAGCTAGAGATTCAGCATAACTGTAGGGGTTTTTTTAGTTTGCCATGTTCTCTGTCACAGCAGGGTTTCCTCAAAGCTTGAAATAAAGTCATAAGCATTGTATTTACAGAAGGAACATATAGCATCATATTGTTGTAAGCTCTCATGTTCTCTTTACCTGCCCTAGGATCAGCTCCAGCTGCTTCACTTCTCCCTCTTTGGGAAAGTTGGTATTGATTGACTAGTCAGAACACAAAATTTTTTTATACTAGTGATTGAAACAATGAGAAACAAAGTGGGAATATCCTTACATCCATGCTTTTTATACACAGAAAATTAAGAATATATAAAGTAATGCATTCCACCCATTTCAAGAAATCTACTAGAAAGTTATAGAATGTACTTGGTAACAAATCTAAGCAGAAAGGTAGAAATTCTTACCTTTTCCATGTCCTTGCCTTCTGAAGTACAGGCCAATCTGTATTGTAAAAGAATGTGGGCACCTGACTTCTTCTAAATTATGCCCACAATATGCAGAAACAGTAAAACACTGCCAGGAAGGACATACACACCTTTAAACTCACATCTCCTCATCATATCTCATCAACAACCTGAATCACCTGAAGACAGCCTTGCTCTGTAGGAATATGCCCTTGTCAAATCTCAAGCAAAGAAGTTTAAATTTCACACTGATCTGTTTGTCTTTTAAAAATAGAATAGTTTATAAAAACTACACACATATGGATGTAGGTATACTAAATTATACACAGAGTAATTAGTACATATATTGCCTAGAACAAACTGTCTGTATCTCCCCTTCTGACTGCACATATATATAAATCACTATCTGCTTGCAAAGATTTTATTGTGTATGTTAGTGTATGTAATAACAGAGTAAAAGAAACATTTTAATGTCATTTTCTTTTATTACAGTGGAAAAAGACTAAATGTATAGATGTATTATTGGAAAATGATTGTTTAAAGTACAATGTGTACAAAATAGGTACACTAAGTTCATAGAGAAAATGGGTATGTTATGTACGATGCATTTTTAAAACCACAAAAAATTAGTTTTGCTTTTCATTTTTCAAAGCTGCTGCATTCATCTCTTAGCAAAACTTTCTTTTCAAAATAACCACCAAGCTACCAAATTTCAATGCCAATGGCAGAAGTCTGAGATAATGTCAAGCAACTATATATGATTTCCTAGACTGGAAAATGTGGCACCTTTATTTGGGTAAGAGTATGCCTATGATTTATATTTAGATCCATGTATTCTCTCAGTATAGCATGTATATACATCTATGGTGCTTATGTAAGTGCATACATAATGTATATACTCACTTCTGCTATAAGGTCAGAGAGAGAAAGAATCTTTTATGACTGACTGTTGAAATAGCATGGTCAAAATTTTGTCCTCTCTGGGAGGGATAATAATAAGAAGGATATAAAACTATAAAGCTTTCTTTTATAACTTTCTGTATGCTATGTAGAGTAAGTAACTCTACAGTTTGCAGCATTTCAGCTGGTTGGAGTTACTAGCATTGATTTGATGAGTCAAATTATGGTACAATGAGCAGAATAATGAAAATGCAAATTCTGAATACATTGAACAAAAACTCATGGATACTCTGTGTGTGCGTGCGTATGTGTGTGTGTGTGTAATATTTATGGTTTTCTGTATGCTATGTAGAGTAAGTAACTCTACAGTTTGCAGCATTTCAGCTGGTTGGAGTTACTAGCATTGATTTGATGAGTCAAATTATGGTACAATGAGCAGAATAATGAAAATGCAAATTCTGAATACATTGAACAAAAACTCATGGATACTCTGTGTGTGCGTGCGTATGTGTGTGTGTGTGTAATATTTATGGTTAATTCTAAGGTTGAACAAAAACTCATGGGTACTCTGTGTGTGCGTGTGCGTGTGTGTGTGTGTGTGTAATATTTATGGTTAATTCTAAGTTTGCCTTTGAGGTACTGTCTTGTTGATAATAGGGCTGTATATAAAAGTCTTGTGCAGATTTACATTTCAGATTCACATGGATTTAATTGAAAAACATCTATCTGCATCACATGAAAATTGAAGTAAAATAGTCTTTGGAAGAAATGATGCATGACAGCATATAACACATCTTTGTATTTTTACAGTTTGTTTGTCATTTGAAATTCAGTTTCTAGATTTTGGGGTTTTTTTTCTGGATGGAAAAGTCTTCAAAATTGAGGTTGCATGTTAAGCCATTGGGGTATTGCTTTTATAAATGAAACTCACATACCAGTTAAAATGGGAATTGATATCTTCAGAACTAGGTTTTCATGATAGCTTACTGTGGACAAACATATTAGCATTGTTTATCTGTATACATGAAAAGCAGTGTATATATTAGCTACAGGGTAAGACTTCCCCATACAACATGCTCTGCAGTGCTGGGTGTTGAATATTTGATTTATTAATACATATTCTGGACTTTGGGCAGTGATTTTTAAGTCAGGCAGATTTAGTGCCTAAAATAGTTTATAGCCTCAGAGAAAAGTGTCAGTATAAAAATAATAGTTTTGTCTTAGTTCTTTACATACAGTATCTTTTTTTTCCCTTGTGAAATCAAACTTGAGATAAAACAAGAAAAACATTCACAATCTTTTTGAGCTTACAGTCATTCCATTCCAAATATCCATGCTAATGGGGAACACAAGAACAGAGATGCACAAGATTTAGACTTGTGAAATATATTTTCCAATATTTTTCTACTACTTTGTAGATAAATACAAGATGTAACTGAGATTATCACAATGAATATTCACCATTGTATATCCTTTAGTGGCAACTTTTACTTTAAAAGTCATCATAATCAGACACGCTCTGTTATTCACTACTTGTTAAAATTTGTGATGGTGCTTCCTTCATTTTGCCATGTTGACTGAAATATGTGTTTCTACTTGGACAATGTATACTGAAATACAGAATCATTTGGGACTCTCTCCTTCAATGGTGGGGACTGAAAGTGTAAAAAGCATCCAATGTCACTAGGGTAACAAAGCTAGCCTGAGCTAGTATGGATGTTCACTTGCCTTTACACTCCTTTATCTTACTCTGAGCACTGGCAAAGCAGCTGTAGTTGGCCTACTATCAACCTTGCAGTCACAAGTACACTTCTGTGCTGCCCTGAGAGAAAGAGCGAGTGCTCAGGTTTGTCCTGCACTCTCAGTAGCTAGTTATAGTAACATTGAGATGCTCAGGGCAAGTTTGCTCCCAAAAGCAAAGAGAGACTGAGTAATTGTTGCCTAATTGGAGAAATCTAATTATATTCAAAGGGAGATGGATGGAAACTGAGATAGTAATAAGGTCCTACCTGCACTGGACTCAGACAGCACATCTTGAACTGGTTTAAACCTCAGTTTCAACTGCACTGTTATGTGGGTCAGTTTAAATTCAGGATGCCCTGGAGACAATCATGACTCTTGATGGAAATTGTTATGAATAATGGGGCTATTTGACTACAAGTAGAAAATATGTTCCCTGTTAAATCACTGTCACCCCAGGCAAGAATATTATTCTCCCAGCTCCTTCTTTCCTGTGACCTTCTCCCTTCCCCCTTATTCATTTGCTCAAGGGCTGCTCTGCCTTTGCCACATTTAATAGCTCCCCTGATGGCTACATGGTGCATTGCACAAGGTGGAAATAAATACTGAATCCAGAGGGGCAGGCAGATGCTGAATGTAATGTCTTTTTTAAAATTATTTTTACATAATCCCCCCTATCAAAAAGACAAAGAGAGGAAGACATGCTAAGAAACAGCCAGCACAAACATAATGTCTGTTGTCTGAGAAGGTCCCACTGTCATTTAGAAGCACTACTTTGAATGTGCTCTACCATGTGCTAATTATCTGTGATTCTGGAAGGAAGACATGCCAGTAGCTGAAAGTGTTACTGTGTAATTTACACCTTTCAAGGTGAATATGGGCCAAAATATAGAAATTCCTAGAGATCTCTATGGGGACTCAATAAGGACTGATAACAAAGGGATGTGTTGATTGTTCTTGCATTGCATAATGGCACAAACAGAAGCAGGTGACTCTTCCAAGACTATTTAGTAACCATAGTTTCTTGGCGTTTTAGAAATTATAATAATTTAACTTCTCAGACCTCCTGCCTCAAACAGTAGAGGATGAATACCACATGTAAAGCACTCTTTTGTATACTGATAATAAAGAGCCTAATAATAGTGGTAGAATAAATACTATTAATTCAAAACTATTTGAAAATGGTTCAGTAAATACTGTGGCCAACTTATCAGTGCATTTTTTAATACAGGACTTCAACTGGCTAATATTCTTACTTATGATCTAGAAAGCACAGGTTTAGGAGGAAAATTTGCCTTTCACAACGTCTGAAAAGCAAAAGAAGGTTACTTCTTAAATATTTGAGTTAATTCCAGATGAAGAAATATTGGATTCTAATAAACCTAGTTCAGAACTCTAACTGTCATAAAACACAGAAAAGAATTGAAAAATAATGTGAGATGTCATCGTAGTACAGTAGCTATAGTACAGTAACGTCATCTTCCTTCATGTATTTCCATCTTATACTGTGATATTTTAAAAAATTATATTAATTATTCCATTATGAATACAGAATGGAAACCTTTACAGAGTTCCTCCTGTGCATCATTTCCAATGCTGAGGTTAGCTACAGAAGCTGTGGATTATTCATATGAGATGATGTCAAGATCAGCTGTCTGCATATAGAAGGGCAGATTCAGATACCGAGAACATTCGTCAGCAGGACAGTCAAGCTCATCAAACCTATTACAACAGCACATTCAGAATCTGCTTTACTATAAAAAGGACTGCATTGTCATAAAACATTTCATCTGGAAACCACATAATTATAAATGATAGGGTAAACTCATTTCTAAAAGCACATTATGTCACATTAATTTTTGAAAGACATGATATTTTTCTGCAGTTACACTGAATAGAAGAGCAAGAACATTTAGTTTTCATATTTCCAAATAAGAATCAGAAAGGTATGAAAAGACTGTCAACTACGCACATGGTTTTACTTGTGCCTCCCTTTGTGCTTTCATTCAAACATTTATTTTACAAATATCAGCATGGCTCCATACGTCATGAAGAGATCTACTGCCAAGTGTTTCCTCTTTCATATATACTCAGGAGAAAGTTCATTTCTTTGTGTTGCAAGAGGAAATACTTTAAAAATTGAAATACTGTCAACTATGTCCTCACTTGTGTATATGTAAATTTCTTTGCTAAATTGTGCTTTCATTCAAACATTTATTTTACAAATATCAGCATGGCTCCATACGTCATGAAGAGATCTACTGCCAAGTGTTTCCTCTTTCATATATACTCAGGAGAAAGTTCATTTCTTTGTGTTGCAAGAGGAAATACTTTAAAAATTGAAATACTGTCAACTATGTCCTCACTTGTGTATATGTAAATTTCTTTGCTAAATTCCTTAATAAAAATTCTGTCACTAGTGTATATGTAAATTTCTTTGCTAAATTTAACTCCTTAATATTATTACTATTACTATTATAATGGTACTTAGAATTCCAGGTCAAGTGCTAGCAGTGGAAAATACCTGCCTATTCCCAAAGAATTTGCAGAATAAAGGATAAGAGTTAATGTTGAGCATTTTCTTTTTCCAATATATGTTTATTAGGCCACAATATAGGCTTGTTCTTGTTCACGCTGCTCTTCCAATAAGAAACTAGGTGACACCTGTTTCATTTGGGTCCAGCCATCTAAAAGTTAGGTGATCAGCATAAGCTGCTGATCTAGAGTACTTCTCATGTCAGTGTGACAGGATCACACTTACGGAGGATGCTTCACCATCCCTCAGTGGTGAAAATGAGCAATATTCTGATGTGACCCTTTCCAGTTGACTAGAATTTTTCTCCTGATGAAAAACTTTTTTCAAAAGTCTCATTGTATGACAGGTTGACTACAGACAGAATCTATATGAAAATCTCATATAAAGACCTAAGCCTTAGATGAATAAAAATAGACAAATGAATACCATAGAGGGTCAACTCTAAAACTTACATAGAAACAATCCCATTGGCTTTGTTTTGTGTTTGCTTCTCAGAGTGGCATAAGTCTACTGCGAAATCTTCCAGTTGTTTCTAATAGCCTGTAATAAAAATTTTAAATAAGCTTCTTAGGAGGGAATAACAAAAAAGTTAAATGGGGTCTATAATTTGAGTGTGGTTGAGTATTTTTTAATCGTACAAAAATAAAAATGTTCTAATACTTAAGTAAGCAACTACAGTTAAAAGGGAATTGCACAATGAAATATATAAGGGCATCCTATTTTGGGAAGAATACCACAACACCCATATTTTCCTCATTAGAATTTCGGTTATGGTGATTCAGAAATGGACAACATCTACAAATAATCAGCAGGGATCTGATTACAAGTGCTTGGATGACTAAGTGCCCTGTGGGGTTTGTCCTAAATAGGTAGTCCTCAGTTTGTGAAGTTTACCACACGAAGCAAGAACTATGTCTTGCTGCAAGCATTTGTAGTCAGGTTCACTGCAACATCAAGTCAGAAATTGCACACAAGTCTAGAGCCGAGCTGTGATGCTCAAACCCTACACTAACTATTTACATCTGTAAAAAAGTTTATGTTGTCTGTAATACTGTATTTTGTAACAATAATGGTTTCCTTGCTAAAAAGAGAAAACTGCCTTTGCTGTCATATTAGCCAAAAGATCCTTGATGATGCTTTCATTACTAAGCATTACCTTGTGAAATTCAAGTGCAGTGAAAATGTCTTCAAAGTGCAAAGTCTTCCATATGGGTTATTTCTGTTAATATGTTTAAGGTTTCAAAGGTCTTTTTTCCTTTTCTTCTCTTCATAGGTAACGATCTCTTTCTAGTTGCAGTGCATGAACTGGGACATGCTCTGGGCTTGGAGCACTCTAATGATCCCACTGCAATCATGGCTCCATTTTACCAGTATATGGAAACTGACAACTTCAAACTACCTAATGATGATTTACAGGGCATCCAGAAGATATATGGTATGTCATGTCCTAATTAGACAGCACAATTTTTTTGCTTTAGAATACTTTTGAGGATCTCCTGTCCATATCACCTCTGCAAAAGAATTTGTTAGTGTGGACTCCACCAGTTGTTATGACAGAGTCTCCCGTGAGTAGAGAATCCAAAGATTTTCTCACTGCTCACAACTTGCATTCAAATTTGCACTCATCTGGAATAGTAATTTTAAGTGTTTTAAAAAGAAAGAAAAGAAAATATCTGCAAAACTATCTAAAACTATGAAAATAATAAGAAATGCAGGCCTTTAACTATAATGAGCTCCTTTCTACAAGAGTCCAAGCTCATGAACTGGATGAATTGATTACTTCTCAGTTTATCATTTATAATGTGAAACAGTTGCCTGAGTGTACAAAATCGGAGGTCACAGAAAAACCCTTTCTTATGATGAATGTAGCAAATTCCTGAGGTCACAGAAAAGCCCTTTCTTATGATGAATGTAGCAAATTGATCTCAAAATAATGTCATCACCAGTCCAAGATTTTGACCTACCAAGGGCATAAAAAGGGCTATCTCTTAAAAATATGTTTAGTTAGGTTTTTATGGCCTGATATAAAAGACACATGTGATGTAAATAAATTCTGCATTTATTCAATTTAATAAGGAAAGATAATTGAATTTAATTTTTTAAAGGTAAAGCAGTAACATAATTCTGATTATGGGTTGAATGTAACACTAAGTCCCTTATTACTGTCCCTTAAATTTCCAGAGATATGGTTTTGGTTTTAAAGACTTCAATTCTGTGGGTATATTTTAAATAGTTTTTTTCTTTAAAAATATATTTTATTTTTCACTCCGACAGTAAAAAATCTCTGGTGTCTCTATGCTAATACTCTGTATCCAGTACATATCATTTGAAATTGCCTTGCTTAATATTTCTCAATTAAATCTGTATTGGATTTAATTTTCTACTCCAAATTTTTTCTGTTTAAAGGTTTGTCAAGTTTATGTTGAATATTGTCAGGGCCATTCCCTGTTTATCCTTACTACTGGAAAGGACAACTATGATCATATCAAATTACTCTACTGATAACTAGAACTCTGAGCCTCTATGATGTTTCGTATTAACAAGCTTTTAAAAATGTGATATTAACAACACAGCTATGTATTTCCATAAAGCATAAATAGCAATTTCAAAATGATTGGCTGATCAAGTTTTGTTTGGTTGTGTTTTTCCCCTGTGTGATTATCTGGAAGGAAGGTTGTTTCTCATGACTTCATAAGTTGGTAGTCTAGACTTAAGGGCTAGACAAGAATACTTTGCTGAAAACTAGCTGCTAAGCTCTAACAGCTGTGGACTATACATTAGGAAAAATGTGTTACCCCTGGGAAGTAATATCTGACATCACCACCAAATGGCATAAAAAACTTTGGTTTGGGGTCAAAAACTTTCCAACATGAGCTACTGCAAACTGATTCCTTTGGTCCCTTTAAAATCAAGAGGTGATTTGGAATCATATGCCTTAATAAAAATGTCATACCTATTAAAATAATTACTTTGGTCTGCAGTATTCCTTGAAACACCAGTATTAACTGTAAATTATAAATGTCAGAAGTGTTAAAATTGTGAATGAGATAAATGCCTTATTAAATTGTATGACAACTGTTTGGCTAGTTTAAGATTTCCTTGCACAATCCATCTTGTTCTTTAAAACGTATGCATTTTTTGTAAAATCCTCAGAAATTCAAATGCAATATATGCAGTTTTAGAGTTGTCTTACTATCCAAAAGTCTTTCTGAAGTTGGTCATGCAAATGGAATTTATTTTTTAAAGTAAAAATATATTATGTATTTGGAGATAGGCCTAAATAGAATGAGCAAAATCAAAGTGTTCATCTTGTTTCCAGAGATCTTAGTGATCCAACTGAAATGTCCTATCTTTTTGTGCACGAAAAATATATTTAATTTTAGTAATACATGTAGAAAGGGAAAGGCATTTTCAGTACACCCATTGGAAGTCATTCAGTATGCCATTAGGGTTATGATCAGCATCTGCCTAGGATGGCCTTTCAACTTTCAGGTAGAGAAATTATGAGTAGGATAGTTATTTCACCAGTCATCAAACTCTGTATATTGTGGCAGAAAATGTATTTGGAAGAAGAAAATTGTTTTAAGACTGCTGTACAGAATTTTAGTTTTTCACTTTAGTTCTTTCTAATCCCTTTATCCGCAGAACAAATTCTTTAATTACCAGGTATCTAGCTTTGTAAGGCTCACTAGGGGAAAAGAAAAGAAAAAGAAAAAATAAGTAACTAATTTCAGAATGCTGAATAAAATATGTGAATTATGGTTTTTATTTATATAGATGCGTAGGATTTGAGGTCCAGTTTTAAGAGCTCCTGTGCATACTAAGGGGCATTGGGGAAAGCTGGGAATGTCCTGTCACTAATGAACATGACATTACTTGGCCTAAAAATTGGTTAATTAAGAAACACCAGGTATGCTGCAATATGTGAATTGATAAGTTAAAAATATGGGTTGAAAATCTGTTGACTGATGGTGATCTTATTAGGGACAGGATTTTTTTTCATGTATTTGTACAATAGACAAAGATTCTATTATAACTGTTCTCAGTCAGTTAGTAAATAACATGCTTTAAACTACTTCTCATCTGAAATTTTGGTGGCCTTGACAGGTTCCAATAAGGATAGTGAAAAGTAATTATTTTCCTTGGTTTTGGTAGTCATTCTTTATAACCTTTAATAACATCAGAAAGGTATGTTAGGTCACTTTTTCATTCCCCTTAAACTGTAAGGTTTGCATTGCTTACAGCTGGTTTTTGTTGTGTATTTTTCCTTTGAGTGGGCATGTATATTACATCCTGCTGCTGTATTTTTAAAGGTCCACCTGATAGGATCCCACCACCAACAAGACCTCTACCCACAGTGCCCCCACATCGTTCAGTCCCTCCAGCAGACCCACGAAAGAATGACAGGCAACCTAAACCTCCCCGGCCACCCACTGGTGACAAACCTTCCTATCCCGGAGCCAAGCCTAACATCTGTGATGGGAACTTCAACACTCTGGCTATTCTTCGCCGGGAAATGTTTGTTTTCAAGGTAGGAGGTTGTGAATTTTTCAATGTTACATCAAATGTCTACATTTCTCTTTTTTTTTTAAAAAAGCAAGCTCTCATTCATCATGACTCTACTTTCCCAGCCTGCTCACAGTTAGAAACTTCAAGAAAGAAATTAAAAAATAAACATACACATGGCTTAAACATCTAGCAGGGGACTGTTGTAATGTTCTATTTTAGGAAAATACCCATGTCAGCAGAAACAGTAGTGCCTCAAAATGTAAGAGAAAATAAATGCTGCATGTTATGGACTCAAAAAAAGAGAAAATAAATGCTGCATGTTATGGAGAGCTAAAAAGTGTAAACCAACTCATGAATAATAGGGATGATTTTGTTGAGAATACAGCCACGTGCCAATATGCAGTAGATACTCTTCTTTGACACTTTTTTTTCCCCATGGAACTTTAATTTTACCTTTACAGTTAGATCTGTCATTTACAAAGGAAATTTGTCGTTATGTTGTGGTTGCTTGAAACCACAATATCTTAGTAAAGGTTTTTGCCATTAAATTCTTATTGCAAATGTGCCATTCTTTATTTCCACTCATCTTCTTGCTCTGATCTGCAAATGTGGTATATACAACTAATTAAAATAAGCAAACTGAACTGAAAGGCAGTCTTTTAGTAGAAGCACTTTGCTAAGCCTCATGGACATCAAAGCTATCTTAGCAGGCTGATCTGCACTACGGTTTCCAGAAGGCATTGAATATTGAAGAGTAATTACAGGATCATTATCGAGTGATCAGTGAGTATCCTAAACCAATTTGCTGACAGGTAGTGTTGTGTAAATATTCAGAAACAAACAACAAGATAATCTGTTTCTTTGAGCTAATAGTGTGTCAAATTTGCTTAAGCCATAGGAAGTGTGGGATTGTTGCTTTATAAATATATTATATGATTCGTTTTAATCTCAATATTAGAGGTTGAGAAGAAGGACGTTTCATATGAATAGGTAACATTTATCTCATCAATAACAGTGTAAAGTACAAGGGAAGGGCAATGTATTTGTCCCAAAACATGAAGCTCCCTGTTCAGTGGCTTTTGTTGTCCTTTCTGATAGGACCCATTTCTCCCTTATATGTTTTCTTTTTATGTAACCTATCTCACCAGATAAATCTTATTATCAATGCTACCCAGGCTTTCACTTTCTTTAGCATACCTAAAAAAATATGTACAAATATCTTTACATGAATTCATTCAAAATTATTGAGCTACCTTCACAACCCAATGGGCAGGAAATATTTTTCTCATAAACAGCTAAGGATTTTGCCAGCCTGGGGCTGTCAACGCATTCCATTTGAATAGATGGTATATCGTCAAGCACTGGAAGGTCCTGAACCATCAGTCTTGTTATGACTAAAACTCAAAGGTTAAGGAAGAACCTAATTTTCTAACTTGACATTAAACAGGATATTAAAATACCTACTTCAATCTCATGTCATACACCTCAAGAGCAATAGAACATATTCTCATTTAGTTTAGACATAAATCAATAAATTGTGAAATGCTATTCCACTAATACAAAATGTCCTGTCTAGCCAAGTCTGTGATTCTGTATAAATAGATTTACCACCATTACTATTCACTCCTGCCTACTCTGATTGAAAATATAAATTGAGTTTTCTCTGAAAATGTTTAGTGCTTACTGCCTTAACACTACGCAATTGACTATGCAGTTTGTATTCTTTCTAGTGTGCAAACTGCATTTATGTTCCAAAACTAAAATTCCATTCATGAACCATACCCTAATGAGGAAACATGGTTAGACTTTCTCAGAGAAGAATGACCAGGAACAGATGTTTGCAAATTTCTGGTATAGACTCTGACTCTCCAAAATGAAGTTGCTATAATCACAAAAGCAATGAGTTGGGAAGGGAAGTAAGAGGTCACCTCAGTCCAGGTTAATTTCTTTAGGGTCCCACAGTTCCCCTTTTCTCCTCAGGATACCTAGGAACGTAGCAAGGCATGACTTGGGTTAGCATGCTAAGCAGCGGAGTTTACTTAAGTATACAAATCTTGACTTTGTAGACTGTGTCTTTGAATGCTAGAGCTAGCAAGCCTTAACTCTGTTGTTTGTACATTAATTTGCTAATGAAGATTTTTATCTGGAAAGGAGTTTCATTACCTGTTTGAGATTTGTTTTTTTCCTGGTAGGGAAGTGATGTATGTGGAGGAGCATGAAGGAGCAGGAAAGGAGAGTTAGAAAAGTCAGGGGTTGTTAATAATTTTCAACTTTGCAGAATCTCACAAGGGCAGGTTACAAGGATAAGCTCACTATGTCAGACTGTAGCAGAAACAGGGCAGGAATTAATTCTCAGGAGGTATAAATGGAAGTAGGGACTGAATGCAGGGAAAGCCTTGAGCAATGGAGGAAACAAAGATGGAGGTTCTGTGGACTGCGCAACACAAGAAGCCCCAAACGTCTTTGCCCTTGCCCCTTAATGCTAGTGCAAGGATAGACTGGGAATGCATGAGTGATGGGCTGAGGGTCAGAGACAGAGAGATGGACAACAGGGGATTGATGACAGTACTGTATCAGGTGGAAACAATTATGAAGAATTGTGACCTTTATTGGAAGAATTATTACTGGATAGTTCCCAGATGAGTTAAATTAATAAAGCTGGAGGCTAGTCAAATGATATCCTCTTTTTTCTTTGTCTTTACCCAGAAGTCTGTAATTATTGTGTAGTGGCAGATTTTACTGCCTTCTGAGAGGCATGTATGCTGTGTACCAATTTCAAATTGAAAATAGCCACTTATTTATCTCATGGGCAAGTCTGAAGCGCAGGAGCTCAATTTATTTAAATAATCCTTGAAACTGATTGGGAACTTAGCCACAGAGTTGAAGAATGTGAGCCTTTTGAATAATTAAATTCTAATTTAAACACAAAACTGAATTATGAAATATAACAGTTTGATATACACTGTGGATTTTCATAGTAGATGACAAACAATAGTAATTTCAAGAAGACTGTTTTCTCTTGGCTATTGAGCTATTAGATATATTTAAGAGTATCAGAATATTAGAAACAATTTCTATGTTCAGTCAAATTGATGAGCTTTGTCTGTGGTTTTAAGACTATCTTTCATTCTCAAATGGATATATCCAGAGTAAAACTGAATTACAGTAAACTTAAAAGGAAAATTGAATTTACACTTATCCATCCCTTTTTATTGTTTTGCCTTCACTTTGGGAAAGTAACATTCCTAGCAACACTTCATAAAAATTGTAGGGTTATAGAAATACAAAAAGAGGGACTGTTCTTAATGTAACATAAATGCTAAAGAAAAAGGTAAAGCAATGAACTTATTAAAGATTTCCCAAAGATCACCCAATAAAGTTATGATTTTGCTAATCAACTGGTTTTGTAGGAATGATTTTAAGTAAATTATTTTACATCAAATATAAATGTATTACTGATGTATAAATGTATTATCACAAAGGGACTTGTTCCTGAATTCTTTAAATTAGATGCCCTTAAAATATCCCTGCTAGCTGTAAGGTTTGGGGACACAGTATGCGATACAATAAAAATATTAAAATCAATGTATTGTAACTATTGGTTTCAGTTGTCATCATCTGATAAATACTGCTATTATTTAATGCATGTTTGAACTGGTTTAAGAAACCATCAGGACAGAAGAATTTGTATGCCAAAATTCATGAGTGCATTGTTTTTATCTTGCAGTTCCAGTTAGCTTCTGTATTTATGCTGGATGCAATTAGTATTTAGCTGTCATATTCATTTCCAGTCTTTGCTCCAGCTCTCATTCTGTTTAGTTAGAACTCCCCTGGGACACAGAAAATGCTAAAAATGGTGGGAAAAGGTAAAATCTTCCTTTTCTGGGAATGTTATGCAGTATTACACTGTCTGCCTTTAATGAATAAACCTCTCAGCCATTGTGTATAGCAATATGTGCTATCCAACAATGCTGTCTTCTTAAAGTCTCCTGAGAATACCTTCAGGGCTACTGCATCATGAAAAGGAACGTCATTTTCTAAGGTCACCAGAAAGAATCCATTAATGAAGAAGTTTGCAGCATATATTTCCACTTTCTTCCAGTGTCCTGTGCAATTCACACTGCCTTTACAGTCTGCTGTAGCAAAACAGTTTAGAAGATAACCTAGGATGTCTTATCTGTACAAGTACTTATGCAAACTCCTTCTGAATCTTTTACGCAGTTAAAAAAAATGTTCAAGGAAGTCAATGGTTGCACAGAATGTATTATCTCACAAAGGATACAGATCAAGTAACACCGGTTGCTTATTCTGTTGTTTTTGAGGTGTGTTTGTTTGTGTTTGACTCTACATACTGATTGTTCCCTGGCAACAAAATTACCTGCTTCAACAAATTGTGTGACTGCTGTTAATATCTTTTTCTTATACCTTCTTTCGTTTTCACAGATTTAAAAAAAAACCTTAGTTTTTTTTGGCCGAGTTGCATCTAGAAAAGTAAGCACAAAATGTGTGGAATTTGTCTTGCATAATCAGCAAGTCAGATTGACAAGTCAGTGTCCTTTTTTGCAACACAGCTTTTTGTTTCACTGAACATCTCATAGAGGTTGCGCTGGCCCTTTCTTTGTTAAAAGCTAAATCTTTAAGAAACAAATGAATGGATCCTATATAATCTTGAATGGTTTTATTATTCCTTTTGGAAAAGATAACTCACTCCTTGAAGAACAGGATTTTTACCCTCTTTTGTATACTGTGGTGTTTGTTGAAATGTAATGTAAGTATTAGAGGAAGAAGTTTGTCCATCAGACAAATAGCATTTACAGCTCAGAAATGTCTTCATGTCAGTAATGTTAACATTACAGATGGTAGAATATGGAACTAATTTTAGAAAGGCCTTAACAGGCTGTGTTTCACTATTTTACAGTAATTTCCACACAACTTGCAGAAATTTGTTTTCTGACTCTTCATCTGCTAAGAACCATTGTAAAAACATTTATGACACACCAAACAAGCCAAGCCAATTAGGCTGTAATTACTCCTTGGCATTAGTTTAGACTGCAGTTGCTTTCATACATAACTGTATAGATTCCATCTAATATCTCTATCAGAATTGTGTATTTATAGAGAGTATGATGTTAAACACAAAGGGAAAAAGACAACTGTTTCTTGATATGTGGTAAACATGAGGAATTTTTAAAGCATTTTAGCATCGGCTATTTAATCATAACTGCTAGGTCTAATAAAAAGTCTCTGAGGCAGAGGGAAAATACTACTAATAAAAAGTAGGGACAAAGAAACAGCTATAGTGTGAGACGACTTCACCATATTTGAAAGCAGACATTTTTTCAAAGCTCTCCTGGTCTGTTTGTGTAGCTGTTTTTTGTCGCCTGATGCTGTGGGTGTCTGAGCTGTCAACTGCTGCCTGGGAAAGTTCAGCAGAGGATCCTGAGGAAGCAGACACTTTGTGATCTGAGAGGGAAAACCACTTAATATCTCAGCTGTGAAAGACTGGGAACAATAGGTCAGAAGTAGCTAAGTCTGCAGAGAGCAGACTCCTTTCCCCCTACTTTTTATATCATGTTAGGAGGAACAATTTGGCACAATTTGCCAATTTTTAACCCACCAGGGAGAAGAGCTGCTTTAATTCAGGCATTTCAGGTTATATGTTGAAAAGGAATGAGAAAAGCAGCAAAACTACTCTGCTCTCATGATACCCCACCTGGATTACTGCATGCAGTTCTGGTGTCCTCAACATAAGAAGGACATGGAACTGTTGGAACAAGTCCAGCGGAGGCCACAAAGTTGATAAGAGGACTAGAGCACCTCCCCTATGAGGACAGGCTGAGGAAGTTGGGGCTGTTCTGTCTGGAGAAGAGAAGACTACGTGGAGACCTCATAGCAACTTTTCAATATCTGAAAGGGCTACAAGGAAGCCAGGACTCTGTGTTAGGAACTGCAGGGATAGGACAAGGGGTAATGGATTCATACTGAAGGAGGGGAAGTTTAGGTTAGATATTAGAAAAATGTTTTTTACTATAAGGGTGGTGAGACTTTGTAACAAGTTGCTCAGGGAGGTGGTGGCTGCCCTGACCCTGGCAGTGTTCAAGACCAGGCTGGATGAAGCCTTTTGCAACCTGATCTAGTGAGGAGGTGTCCCTGCCCATGGCAGGGAGGGTTGGGACTAGATGATCAGTAAGGTCCATTCCAAACCTTAAAGTCTATGATTCTGTGAAAAACTCAGTGGGACTTCAGTGTATCACAGTAGACCCAAGCCCACTGGAAATGTGCAGCATGCATGTTTTATGACACAAAACCAGGTTGTGTGGTGTCATGAAGGATAAAAGCAGGGACATGCTGAGATACCAACAAGTTATAGATTGTCTGTTTTGAGAAACATATGTAAAAATATTCTCCAAATGTTACCTAAGCCTTTCAGTGTACTTCTAAGCTAGGAAAGGTTTTTAGCTAACACATTTCACAGGTTTAAAATGGGATGCACAGTCTGTTCCTCACTGTATAGGAAGTTGGTAGTATATTCCATCCAGCTTCAGAGGAATTTAGACAAGAATATAGTCATCTGGGTCATAATTGTATCAGAATAGTTCAGTTTGAAAACCTACTACCTTTTAAAAAATTGTCTTGGACGTTATTACATAGTTTAAAAGATGGCAGCCCAGCCATAGTTATACTTATTATGTAGCACCTACTAACCCACAGGTATATCTGTAGATATATATAAATTTTATGTATAGAAAGTTCTAAAAATAATGCCTATAGTTTTAGGTCTTTATTTACAAAGGTATCAGTATAATTGATATGCATCTTATTGAAACATATAAGCAACTTGAACTGATTAATAATCTGCACTATCTGGCTAATAAAATTCCTATTATTTATGTAGTAGTCCATTAAGAAGTATAACCTTAGCAGGATGTGTGACTCAATATCTTCAACAGGGCTTTAGATTTGTCAGAAGAGGGAGTGTATTAGTTTTTTTCAAAAAGGCTATGTTTTCATTGGCAGACAATGTGGTGTCAAAGGATTTAGACAGTAGTAGAATAGATAGTACTGAGCTCCTCTCTTGTCCATCATATGTGCTTTGCTTTTAATTAGATACAGTCTGTCCTCTGAGGCCAAACAGCTGCACAATACATCTGGTTCAGATTTTTGTGAAAGGCAGCTATCCCTTAACACTGGTGTCTTTTAGTGTGGACTCCTTGAGAGTACACCACACAGGCATTTCATCTAGTGGTGGGTCTTACCATCTTGTTAGCATGTAATTGCTTACACCATCTTGTCTCGGTTTGAGAGACAGGTGTC
>NW_008668587.1:0-759 GCF_000695815.1 Acanthisitta chloris
TGGGTGTGGGTGGGAATTACCACTGGGGCTGATCTGGGCTCGGGAGCAGGGGCTGGCACTGGTCTGTGGGTGGTGAGAAATTTTCTTGGCATCACTGGTTTTGTTGGGTTTTGGATTTTCTTTCTCGTTTTATTATCCATTAGTATTTGATCTCATTTTGTTCTCAATTTTTAAGCTGTTCTTATCTCAACCTATATATTTTACTTTTGTTTCTCCCTCCCCTGGAATTCTACCAGAGCCAGGGAAAGGGGAAGGAGGAAATGCAAGCAGCTGCATGGTTCTTGGCTGCTGACTGAGGTTAGGCCATGACAGTATGTTAACTGAAGTTTCCTTCAAAATGTTTTCAGAACTACTTTAAGCTAACACTGTATCTGTAACTCTATTTTGGGGAATAAATTCTATGACAGGTGTTGTGATTACTACTCGAGTTTGAAGCAGGAAAATTTAAGGATTGCCCTTAAAGAAATTGAAGTAGTGCCTTCTCATGAGGAGAAATTCAAATGCAAAAGTAACTTTGGAGTCTTTCTAAAGAAGCAGAGGCATGATATGCCGATCTCCCGCCATTTAATTCATATGGATGGAGGTCTCTTGTACAACTTATTTAGTGAAATTTTATTCCAAGCTTCTAAAGGATATACATGTACCCCACAGGCATTGTTTTATGGCCCTGCTTAATAGACCATGGCACTACATGCCACATACAGTCTCATTTTAAAAACATCCAGGAACCACGAATCTACCACCTCCCCGGGCAGCCCA
>NW_008668588.1:0-2842 GCF_000695815.1 Acanthisitta chloris
TATATATATATATATATATATATAGGGGAAGGAAGTAGAAAGCAGCTCTTTGAACCAATTTGATTCCACAGTAAAAGTCTGGTAGTTTAATTCCTAGAACTGGGACATGGCTTCTTTCAAAGCTATGAGCACCTCCATAGTGTAGGTCATTCCCTTACATCTTCTGATAAAAAAGAAATTCTTCTGATAAATGAGTGACTGCTTGGCAGGGCTTTATGTATGTTGACATTTTCTCTGAAGAGATACTAACCTGAAAGGCATCAGTGGCAAAAGTCCAATTCATTCCACTGAATTAATGATTTTATCCTTAAAGTTCAGTCTAAAGTTGAACATGTTTGGGGTTTTGCTTTATTTTAAGACAGACTACGTGAAATCCAGGTTGGATGTCATAAAGCTATGCCCTAAAGCTAAGCAGAAGATGGTGAATGAATGTGGGAATTTCTGGATGAGATTTTATTGCCTTGATAAAGTAGATCAGAATAGACACACAAGGCTGCTTTATTGAAAACTGCAAACTGTTTGTGCTAGGGTTTATAAAATAAAGTTTTTACAGTACAATTTTCTGATGGATTTCTTGAATTGTTTTGATTTATCACCATCAAAAAAGCTCTAGAGTTATCTTTCAGAAACAAAATAAGAATTCAGTTTGGACTCAATTACTGCTATCACTTGCCCTGTTAATAGTACTATCTTCTTCAAATAATGCTAGTTAATGTGATTTCAATGATTACTATTTTAAAAAACAGCAGCAGTGACCAACCATGAACAATGCAAGTCATGAGCAAATGAATGAAACACTAAACCTTGAAGCATAAATCTAGAAAACTGCATCATTGACAGCTGCACATGAATGATCAGGATGTACATTTTGGAATCTGAGAAAGAATTAATCTGTGTATTGAAAGATCAATAGTTGCAAACATTAACATTAAATGTTAAATTAAATGTAAATTAACTCCTGATCCATCCAGAATGGATTTAAAATTCCAGTTTCAGTTATCAAGGGTTGACCTATTTATGTGTCTGTTGTCTAAAATAATACAGACATTTCAGATTCTGATTCTGATGGGAAGGTAGAAAAGTCACTGGAAATAACACTCATCTCACATATCTTTAGTCTTTGAATTTTTGTGTCAGCTACTTATCCTTCCAAAGTAGACAGAGAAACATAAGTACCTCTAAAGGGTGATTCACACTTTCCTAAACTACATGTCTTTGGTAGGATGAATGATCTTCTGGAGGTAGGTTCTGGAGGGACTAGAATAACCTAAACTGTAGCATTATCATAAAAAAATGCCTGACTTTAGCAGCAAAGGCTTGGTGAGATGACTCATATCACAAGTGTGGCCATATTTTTAAAGTGCTGATTTTTATTTCTTTAAAGTGATTCTAAAAAACGTTTAATTGTACCTGATAACATATTCTCAGTATATAAAAATATTTTCTTTTTAGTTTCCAATTTCCCTTGGGAATAGACATCTATTCTGTATTTTAGTAGAAGCATTTTGTGGTCATTATCATCATCTCCCTAAAAAACAGTTAGCGGACAAACTTGATTAAATTTTGGTTTGCCTTTTAAAGATGATATGGTTTTAATCCCAACTGGCAACTAAGCACAACACAGCCACTCACTCATTTCCCCCTGGTAGCCCATAGTAGATGCTAAGCAGAGAATTAACTCTATTCCAGCCAAAACCAGCACAAGGGACAAGACCCCAAGGGTTTTTAGAGAAAAGGTTGAGATTAATCCATGTTTTGGATGTAGTTTTCATCTTATGTAGACCACTGAGATCATGGGAAGTGTGTTTTTCTACCAGTTCTTTAGATGTGGATCATAAATCCTAGGGAACAACATTTTCCTGTCAGTGCAAGAATGATTACATTTAAAGAGTAATTAAAGGAAGGTGCCTTCTTTCTCCAGGAATATTAGTTCACAAGACACCTTTGTTCATTATGCATATTTGAGGAACAGGTGACATATTTTGAACATTGTTTATGTCAATTTGTGTGATCATAGACTGTCACTTAAAATCAGGAAAAAGAGTGAGTAAGAGCACAGCAATAATGAAAAGCTACTAGAGTAATTCTATAGCAGCTGGTAGATTATAAAACTGTGTCATTTATTTGTTTGTCTTTTCTATTGATCTTTGCAGCCATAAAATAATAAACCAAGCAAAAGCAAAATTGCAGATTTTTCTGCAGGTTTTGGCACCCAAAGTAACTGAATAATTGCTAAGTGGGGTATTTGGAAGAACATATTTAGTTTGGAAGCAAAAGAAAACACAGGTTTTTTTACTATAATTATAACAAAGTTTGGAAAGATAAGAAAGGTGAGAAATGTAAAAAATAGTATAGAAAAAAGGAAATTTACAAAATTGTTCTTGAGTTTAGCTGCGTTTTTTTTCCTTTTTAGCTAAACAGCTTACTACAAAATATAAAACAGACCCACAAAAGCTTCAGAGGTAATTTTTGTGGGTCTTTTTTCTTTTTTTTTGAGGGATTGCCTGTGACACACATGGAAAAGTAACTTCTTAATGTGAGAAAAAGAAGAGAGCTATTAGAAGATTCCACAACAGGAGTCAATCTTATGTACAGAGCAATTTTTAAAAGGTTTCATATTTTCTCTTTCTTTACAGTGTCAACATTGCAGCATATCCTTTACTTTAAGAGAGGTAGCCAAATGAAGAGAAACTATGCTACTTCATATTTTATCCTTAGTATTAGCAGTCTTCTTTTGTCAGTTCCTACTCCTTTTTTTTCCATTCATTTTCATTAACTACTGGTCAATTGTTATTGGTTTCCTTTGTTCTTGACAGGCATTCTTATTACAAGTTTTCTTTTT
>NW_008668588.1:2876-10127 GCF_000695815.1 Acanthisitta chloris
AAATTAACACTTATACTGGAAACATGAGACATGCCAAAAGCCTTCATTCAACACAGAAAACACACTTACAAAAAAAATCTATTTTTATAACTCACTGTCCTTCATAGTGGTTCTTAAATGATCAGGATAAGAAAATAGGTCACAGAAATTTATTTGATATAGAGCTACAAAATATCACTAAAACAAAATGTTACTGATGCATGGGATGAATAACCAAATAAAACACAAATATATAATTTCAATCTCATTTTATCCTAAATGCTAAACAATTTTCTGTTCAATGTTCAGGCAGTAAATATAAATATTCAAGCAGCCAAACTAGGGCTACATCTGAGCTACTGCATCAAAGAACCTAAAAACTCTGTAGCAGGAATCATGAAACAAATTTATCTGCCTGAACACTGAGTATCTAATCTAATCTAATTGTGTAAGCTCCATCTCTAGTCACTGGAGAGCAAGAAAGTTTTGCAGGGTAATTTATATCATAAATTAGATGCCTGAAGTAGCTGGGATTACCTAGTCTCTTTATCTTCACTGATTCGAAAGGGCGGCTGAAGTTGGTGCCTTATAGAACATGTATTCAGTAATTTAAAAAGCTATGTGATATATATTCTTGTCCTCAAGCTGTTAGATATTGGTTTATCACTTTGCACTGTAGCCACCTGCAAGGTAGAAACAATATGATCATGCCCCATTTGCAAAGCTGTCTCAGATATATGGAAAAGACTTTCAGGAGATCTTATGGGTGAATTCTGCCGGTCTTACCCACTAGTTATTACCCTCACACTTAATAAAATGTGCAATTTCTTCTTTTTCAAAATGCATGAAGCTCTTGTGAAATGACTTATCGTTAAGCACTTACATGATTGTGATTGACACTCCTATCAATTTGCGGTGTTCACATGGGTACAACATTTGGCCTTTTGAAGCAAAGTGAAGGAAGTCAGCAGAATGAACACTGCCATGATAGCATAAACATAGCAAAGAATTTTGTTGTGGAAGAACGATGTGAGATTCTATCAAGGTAGGAAGAAGGAAGGAAGATCAATGTTTGTGGCAATGCTTAATCAGGTATTTGAACTTTTGGATCTCCTACAATCCGCAGAAATGGCCTGTTGAACACGTCCTTTCCAATAAGCTAATAACTGACATCAGTCTTGAGCTACACAGAAGACACTACAAAGGCCTTGCCCTGCTGGGTCTACTTGCTAAGCTCTGACGGGCAGTAAAGAGGTGATTTACTTGGCTACCATTGAGTGGGTGTTGGTTTAGATAGTTACAGATACGTGATAGAAAACTTCCTTTGAGTTTGTGTAAGATTAAAGGCTGAAAGAAGCCAGTATCAACTACTGACCATATTTTAACTCTATTCAAGCTCTATCCAAATGTCAAAAAGAAACATAGACACAGTTTCAGGATATTTATTTTGCATCTCTAAGGATGCAGAATGCAATGGATGTGGCTGCCTGGATACACTAATAAAATGCCATAATATGCCAATATTTAGACTCATCTTCATCAATTAGTTCTAGCCAGTTTCACAATGAATGTGTTCAGTTCAGACAACTCTCCACTGGCTGTTCTGGTGGCATATTGGTCAGATGTATAAATACAAGTTTTAGGTGCTTCAACTACTGGTTGCCTAGCAAGCGACACTAAAATGTACAACTTCTGGAGAAGTAACATGGTAAAACATATTAAAAGGATCACTCTAAGTATGTTATGACAAAGCCTTCTTTGAAAAATGTTGTAGTGTGTATTGGTAACATCTACCTTTAATTATTTTTGTATTACTGTTTAATTTTTTACCTCTCTTCTGATCAAAACCTGTGATATGCAATTTGAAAATGGTGTAAGAGAATAACTGGCAAGGAAATGAGCTATATATACTTTCTATGACATAAGATGATAAGCATATAAAAAAGGAAAAAAATATGTTAAATTAAAGCACATTTTTTCCCCTATAAACAAGCATTAGAGATTTTTTTGGTGGTTGTAAAGGGAAAATGCATTTTATAGGTGACAACATCATTATTACTATTACTGTTATTACTACTACAATTATTTCCCTGCACTATGTGGATTATACATTTCGCTTCATGGCGATAAATTTCAAATTTTCTTGTTGTTGAGTAAATAGTTTCATTGCTCAGGGGAGATATGAAAATTGGCAGTTCCTCCTAAACAGCTTTTCTGTCACTTGGGAGCTTCATATACACCTACTAGAAACTAATAAAATAATGATGCAAATTTTTTATTTATTATTCCTTTTATTATTTACAATAACAATAATAGTGATAATTTAGAATAATAATTTGCTGTGCAACTCCTTTTTGGTTTTATGTAACAGTAACGTTAAGTACAATCCAAGGTCTCCTCTATGAAATTGCAGTCATTTTTTTCAAGCTGGCATTGCTTAAAGCTCACATTTTTCCTGTTTTACTCTGAGTACTGATAGAATAGCTTCATTTAGATAACCAGAGAAATGTATAGACATTATGTATATCTAAGTAAAATAGGTCTCCAAGGGGAATAAGCATATTTATGCATGATACACTTGCATGACTCTTACTGACTTATGCATACTATGAATTTGACACTTGGAAGCTAATATACTCTTGAGAAAGAAATTTATTTCCCCTTTAGTCAAGAAGATTTTTTTATTAGATTTGATTGCCGATGTTAAACAAAGTTAATGGTGCTTTTGTTTACCTTATATGCTAACGAATACTTGTAGGTGCATATACAAATATGCAAATAACATATAAATAAATCTGCCTTATAAAGGCCATATAATAAGGATTTAGTGAGCCATAATATGTCAGAATTCTATTTCTATTCTATTTCTATGCATTCTAGTTTTATGAAATCTTCTAAATATTTTTCATTACTAAGCATTTCCATGATTGCACAGAGAACAGACTGAAAGTAAATATTATTTTGGGGGTCAACTGGAATTTCTCTGTACTGCTACACATTTTGAAGTAACCTTTTTTTCTACTGTGATATGGATGTACAAGTAATTTATATACAAATTGGTATTTTATCTCTTCTCCATGGATAGAAATGAAGATGGTTACTGTTGGATTTTAGCAATTCTAACCTTTTGGAACAACAGACTACTGTAGCCTTGTGTCAGAAATTTGAAGGCCAGATTTCTCATGCATAGTATAGAATCTGGTGCCTACAAGTAAAATTCACAAATCTAGCTACTATTCACACGATGGGAATGCCAAAATAATGGGAGTGCTGTAAGACAGGTATTGAGAACACGTGGTATTATATATTTACAAAAAAGAATCCTCTTCAGGAATAATATATCTTGTTCTAGGTCAGCTGTCTCACAAATCAAAGTTCAAAGCACTAGGAGTGAGAAGTCAATTCTCAAATGTTTATGCTTCCTCATTTGGGGTTCTGATTTGATCAGAGTCAAAATCAGGTCCATTTCAATTGCAAGTGTTTTCTAATCTTTAAGGTGCTGGATCATCAGGTATAGGTTTGTCTTGAAGCAATTTTACTGTGTATAAATTATTAAATATTCACTGGCATAGGAATTGAAAAAGAGGTCTCCCAGTATCCCACGGGAGTACCCTAATCATCAAGATATTGGATATCCTAGTCTGAACTCCTCTCGGTATACCATTGAAACTATTTCTCTTTGTATAAATAATTAAATTGAATTTTGGAGCAGAAACTTGTAACCTGACTTTTTTGTATCCCAGAGGAGAACACCAACCAACAAGCTGTACAATCAGGTTTGCAGTTTCTCTCTTTCACAGTCCCACTGAATGTTCAATTATTTAATAAGGAGTGAAACAGTCTCATCTGGAAAAATTGCTAGTTATACTAGCCAATAGTCTGTATGTAAAGACATTGCTTTTTATTGTTAACATTTAAAGAAAAATAAATTCAGCTTTCTTTATGAATTGGACAAAAGAGGAATTTCATGATCATAAATAACACAATTAGGGCCAAATGACAGTTTCCCCTGAAAACAAAACTCATGTAGCTCTGGACTGAGCCACTAGGAGGGAGGAGACCAGCAGTGGAAAAGACCTTGAACTCTCCCGTAGGATTGTCAAAACTCACGGTGATTCTGAAATTGTGGAATAGTGCCTTCAATGGGGCCACAAATCAAATTTCAGTAGCAGAGAAGGAAGTAAGAAAATGGAGGCAGAAACTGATTTTAAAATACTGGGCTTTTTAAGATGAGGTGCTGTATGCAATACCTCTAAACATATGTATTGAAAGTACATTTCAATAATCTCAGATTCTTCCTGAAGTTATGTCTATTAATTGTAGATGAGTATGTGTATATTTTGGTAAGAATACCTAAAATACCAAAAGGATGTTTGTATAGTACAACATAAATTCTGTACATGAAAGTAGATGGAAAAATAAAGGCATTAGGAAGCCCGAGAAGGAAGTACTCAAGATTATAGTTTTAAGTAACTGAGACTGGTATGTGATTTTCCAAAGAAGGCTAAGCTGGCTGGCAGCTTTATATGTATCAAACCTATGCGTAGTTGTCTGAAGTGCAAAAGCTTTCTAAGCCACTGATTGTGAAATGTGAAGTATTAAGGATCAAATTTTAGATATGGGTAAAAATAGAAAATAAACCCATAGCTGGCTGTTCCTAACTTTTCACGCTTTGGTCAGGAAAATGTGCCAGCACTATCAATTGCCTAAATGAAAAGGAATTTGTTTTCAATTAGAGTTATGGTCTACAGAAGTTTGGATCCTTGTGAGAAAGTGACTTGCTTTTCCTCTCTTAAAAGAAGAGAAAACATAAACCACATTGCATTCTTACAGTGAAAGTACATGAAGAATAAACAGTTTCATCTCTGGTGCTCTAATGGAAACCAGCCAGCAAACGATATTGAGCTGAAAAAAGCAGAGAGGCTTTCTAGAGGGCATTGTAAAAGTGTACTTGCTTCAGATAATTCTGGCAATTCTGAAAATCAAATGGAAGCTTGGAAGTTAATTAATAATTATAATTTATAATAACAAACATTATTAATAATAAGTGTGTGGCTGAACAGCAGTGAGTGTTTCCTGAATTGTCTTTAGACAGATACAATAGAACCATAGCTCCAGATGCTCAGCCACTCAGCTAACAGGAATGCTCATCTGAGAGTTTGCTTATGTCACCTCACACTACATCAGAACCCCTTTGGCTATTTCAGGCAGGCCAGCAACAGGTTCTAACCAGAGTCCTAGTGAGTTGTCTGGATGTTTTGTTGTATAGCATCTTGGTCACAAAGTTTAACAGGGTAAAACATTAGTGCAAAAATAATACTTTGTAAGAGACATGGCTATATATCTAAAATAATAAACATATGAATCCTAAATATTGGGAAGAAGAGGAAGGAGATGCTCCAGACTCTGCAGTCCGTGGTGAAGAGCCCAGTGAGGCAGGCTGTCCCCCTGCAGCTCATAGAGGTCCACAGTGGAGCAGAGATCCACCTGCAGCCTGTGGAGGACCTCACACACAAGAGCAGATGGACATCCAATGTAGGCTGTGACCCTGTGGGAAGCTCACACTGGAGCAGGCCTCTGGCAGGACCTGTGGACTCATAGAGGAGCCCACACTAAGCAGGTTGGCAGACAGGACTTGTGACCCCATGGAGGACCCATGCTGCAGCAGCTCATGAAGAACTGCAGCCTGTGAAAGGGGCCAAC
Organism: Acanthisitta chloris; assembly: GCF_000695815.1. Classification (NCBI taxonomy): domain Eukaryota; kingdom Metazoa; phylum Chordata; class Aves; order Passeriformes; family Acanthisittidae; genus Acanthisitta; species Acanthisitta chloris. Next base: position 8,559 of record NW_008668588.1, read on the forward strand.
ACTGGAGAAGTCCATGGAGGACTGTCTCCTGTGGGAGGTGCTCATGACAGCAGTTGCTAAGTGATCTCCATGTCCTTATCTTGACCAATGAGTCTTTTGTTATATTTTCTCTCCCCTGTACAGCTGTGGAGGTGAGTGATATAGTGGTTTTGGTGAGCACCCAATATCCAGCCGGGGTTAAACCATCACCTTTAATAAGAGCACAATAGGATTCTCTAAAGAAATCATAGGACTTCAAACTTTTTTTTGTGTGGTCAGTTTTGTTTGGTGTTTGTTTTGTGTTGTTTGGGTCTTTTTTTAATTGGAATTTTCAAAAGTATAAGCCCAAAGCACAAAGTTCTGCTACCTTTTTAGGAGGAACCCAAATGTTTCACGGTTTCACCTGTAGGAAACAACATTTATGATTATATTAAGATGAAATTTCTCTAGCTCTTCTTGTTGCAATTTTTGACTTTTAGTGGCCCATCTGGGCTGCCACTGCAAATTCTGCACTATTGCTGCAGTAACTAGAGAGCATATAATTTTCAGTAAGTTGCAAGGAGACAGGCTTATGTAAAAGCAGCAACCTGCTCTTTTACCTAAAGACCTTAGGTCTCAGCCTGTCTGCCTTTCTTTCTGGCCTTACATAATCAGAGCTACAGAAGTCATTGTCGCTGTTAAATTTTTGAGCCTATAGTTCTTTATTTTAGATGCCTCCAGAAGCTTGAATATTGCAATTTCTTCAGAATATATTTGTGTCTGGACTGTATAATTCTCAATTCACGTAATAGGAGTATTTTGGAATCGTGTATGTGAATTTACTGTAAGGGTTGCATAACCTAAAACTAAGTGAGCAGTTGCGTGAAAGGTTTCTTGTAGTATCTTGTGAGGACAGTATGTTCAGTAAAGTATTTCGGTACTGTAGAGTTCCTTATTTACCGATGGGTGCATATGTCAAATTGCATTTCTAACGAGACACCTATCTTTAGAACAAAAGTATGACTTCATTCTCAAAATGTAATGCAAATATAATGGAAATACATGTTCAAGCATCCAGTGTAAAATCAGAGCTGAACAATGTTCCAGACTGAAGAAGATGTGCCTAAAACGAGCTTGAAAACAATTCAGTGTAAATTGCTTTTGTAAAAGATATATTTGGAAGAATAGTGCAACTGTCCTGGTTTTAGCCAGGATGGGGTTAATTTTCTCAGTAGCGAGTGTAGTGCAGTGTTTTGAATTCAGAAGTGATACTACATTGTTGTTTTGGTTTTGCTGGATTGTGTTTATCATAACCAAGGACATTTTCTTGCCTGTGTCTCATGCTCTGCCAGTGAGAAGATACACAGAAAATTGGGAGGGAGCATAGCCGGGACAGGTGATTTGAACTAGCCAAAGGGATATTCCCCACCATGGCACGTCATGCCCGGTGTTCCAGGCCGGAAGGGGCCGATCCTGGGGGAGGTTCGGGGTGCGCCGGTCCGCGGGTGGTGAGCAATTGTATTGTACATCACTGATTTTGGTTTCTTTTCATTATCTATTGGCATTGTAGCTCATTCTGCTCTGTATTGTTATTAAACTGTCCTTATCTCA
>NW_008668588.1:10190-27556 GCF_000695815.1 Acanthisitta chloris
GAGCGGGGAGGAGGGAGTGTAAGCAGCTGCGTGGTTCTTGGCTGCTGGCTGAGGTTAAACCAACATAGATGGAGATACTAACATATAGTTTTAGGGGATCACCAATGGCTGAAATGCTGAAGCTAGCCAAGAAATGAGTTATGAAATACATAAGGAAGGATGTCGCCCTGTCTACACACACCACTGCAGAGTTAAAAAGAACAGTCTGACCTAGCTCTAAACAACTTAGTTTGGGTGTTGATTGATAATGTAATGTGGCAGTCTTCCCATTGGGATCAATGAGAAGTGGGGTAAAATAACTTTGGGAAAATGCCATGAAGCACAGATGTTCTTCAGCACGAACTACTTTATTCACAGGTACCTATGGTATCTTTGAACAACTTCAGTCTTAAAAAAACTAATTTAAAAACAAATCAAAGTGCAGTCTCTTCTGATTTGCTTATCCTGTTTGTTTATGGTGTTTTTTCCTTTATATTTACATTTCTCTTTTGGCTGTTTGAAATCACACCAGGTTATTACTTTACTTCATATTTTGCTGTATTTACTCTGAGACTGGGCATCATGTATTTGTCTTCCTCACTTAACTGGTACTACAAGCTGCTACACACATTTCTTGGCAGAGTACTAGACAATGAATATACCACATCTTATCTTTGAAGAGCCAAAGTGAAGCCTTTGAAAGCCAAACCTAAATACAGGTGGAATGTAGAAAAAAAGCTATTGTTAGAAAAAATGCTGTGCTAATGGTTCCCTCTGAATTATGTCTATACACATGCTTGTGTTTGCACATTGCATAATGTAAACCTAAAACCTTTAGAGATCGAAGAATCAGCAGTTACCAGAATAAAAACTTCCATGTGTGTTTGGGCACATCTTTGGATATGGACATTGCCTTCAGTTACCTGTGCTTGTTACGCTTGCTGTCTGAATTCTCAGATGTACTCTGCAATTTCATCAAAGTGTACATATTCAAAATACACAAAAAATCCATCATGAATACTGTCTGCCTAAGTGACATTTCTTGCTGAGAGCAGGCTATGGCTGAACTGTCCTGGCTTCCTACTCATTTTTGTGGAAAGCTTATTTGAAAGGTATATTACTGCAGAAGTTCTAACGACTTGGAGGTCCTGTCTATAAATGAGATTGACTATTTCCTAGTCTGTTGCTGTAACTACTGCCATCTTCCAAGGAACTTAGGTGTCTGTGTTTTGAATGTAAACATAACAGCAATTGGGCACATACTAACAGGTAACTGGGCTTATAAAAAACCCATGGTGCTCCCTTGTTAAAAGGCCGATACAGATATCATGTCACCTAGCTTTAGACACATTAACTGTCCAAGTGGAGCTTTTAAGTATACTCTTGTCATCAAAAAATATATACCTTGAGAATAAGTAAATCATGTCTCTCTGTGAACAATTCTAGAAAGACTTTGTTGTAGGAGCTGCATCACATGGGCAAGCAGTGATCCACGGACTGCTGGACAATTCAAGTCCTTGTCTATGGGAGGAAATTAACCACTAAAGTTGACATTATCTTCAGAAATGTTCAGAGACATATTGTCAAGTCCCAGAGTCAGCACGTGTATGAACTAATCCTAAATATTTTCTGCCTCTTGATTGCTTGAAGAGATGGACAATTTTGTCTCCCTTCTCTTCTCCAGACTGAACAACCTCAACTCTCTCAACCTTTCTTCATAAGAGAGGTGCTTCAGCCCTCTGATAATTTTCATGCCTATCTTCTGGACATGTTCCAACAGGTCCATGATTTTCTTGTACTTGCAATCTGAGCTGGAAGCAGTACTCCAACTGGGGTTTTACAAGAGTGAAGTAGAGGGGTAGAAGAGTGGCATAGAGGGAGAGAGGAAGTTCCTGTTTCCTGATTATAAAGGCTTTTACAAGGAAACAGGATTTTTTTTTTCCTTAAATATTAGGGTGTCAGCTGACTGTAGTTTGTAGGTGCTACTAAAATGCAAATAAAGAACTGAGTTATTAACATTTTTATACTTTGTTCAAGATATTTCATTGACCCAGCTAATGACATATAAAGTAGCACAACAGCTTAAAGCTATGTTTGTGAAAGAAATTAGTGATCCCATTAACATAATCACTGCAGCCACCTTTCTCTGCAGCAGCTGTGCCATCAGAGTCTCTTTAGTTATACAGATTGTAGCAGCAATAATAGATAACTGCTGACAAAGTGTAAAGGACTCACAAAGAATGATGAACCTCTGAAGTTATGGGAAAGTGATTAGCTGCTTAACAGGAAATTTGGATGGCAAATGGGAAAGTGAAGGAAAATATTTGATAACTTATTCTTATCTGATTTTAAAAAAATAAAATTCACTTGACTTTGATATTTTTTCTTTCTTTTACCATTAGTGTGGATGCAATCATTTATACAAACTGCGATGTGTGTATTCAAAGCCTGTAATAATGAAGTATATTTGTAATGGTACTTCAAAACACATCAACAAAAATTACTGGATTTTATATGGAAACTTTGACATTAAGACAGTGTAATTTCCTGGCAGTTCAGGTTGTTTTTTTTTAACTGAAAATGTTTCAGCCATCTTCTCTTGAGCTTTCAGTTCCTCCCATTGTCAGGAGGTATACTCAGAACAGGTACAGGGACACGGCTTTTGCATTTAGGAAGGCTGTTTTTGAAGTACAGCCACCTTTTTACAAGGTCCAGCTCCTCCTTATTATGTGAGGACATTGTTTAGGTTTGATTATCCAGTTCTTCCCTATCAGCATTAGGCAGAAGACAACTGTCTACTGGCTGCTTCCCAAGGTAATATTTTACTGTGCCAAAGAGTTGACACAGGCCTTATGTGGTGGGATGAAGTGGAATCACGACTCTCATCAGAGTTAACAGGAGTTTTACCATTTTCCTGACTAGACATAACATTTCATCAAGAGATTTTGGGGCTTTTATAATTTTTCCCCAATACCTTTTTATTTTAAGCAATAATCTGTCTTGTTTCTTCACTTCTTCCTGTGTGAAGACACACATTTTGTTAGAGTTAATAGAACAACAATAACAAAAATATTTTAATGGCTACTTTAAAAACATAATCTTAGGGTTTTCAAGGTGAAATTAATAAGTTGTGGGGGTGTGTGTGTGCATGCTTTATTTGATTTGAGTTTGGCAAAACAAGGAATAAGGGTGAAACACATGCAATAATCCATTTTCTGAATTCTGAAATCAAAATGGTGTTAATACACCTCTGGGCTCAGTCCCCATCAGTGACTGGAGAAGATACCTCTGGAAAATTTGCAGCCACAGCCTTCTCTGCAGCCTTTCCTGCAGGTGTGGTGCCCTGAGCAGAGGCACAGGCTGTGGTGGGCTGGCTGAGAACCACTGTGCTGGAAAGGGCTTTGTGTGCTCATGGGCAGTGGGATGAGCATGAAAGAATGAGAGATGGTGGACATAAATTGAAACAAAAGAGATTCCAACAGCCTAGCTAGGAAAAACCAAACCCAACCAAATCAAAACCAAACAAACAAAGCTGAAACAAAACAAAATCACTGTAGATTTATTAAACATTTTCATATGTTGCTCAGAGAATCTGAGTTCTTTGAATATCTCAAGAGAACTGAATAAAAAGGTTTCTACATCTCTTGTCTGAATTTAACATTGGTTCTGTTTTGAGCAGGAAGGTGGACTAGGTGACTTCTCTAGGTTCCATCCAGTATGAATGATTCAGTGATTTTACAGTTTTTATGGCTGTTCAATAAAACAAATTTGACTCGGTAGCATGAAATGTCAGGATGTACTGGTACTCTGAATGATTATCAAAATATAAGCTGAAGGAAATCAATGGAAGTTGTATGCATTTATCTTCAGGAATAGCTGAGCCTAATAAAGCAACATTTATCAATAAGCCCCAGGCAACATGGCATTTTTTTAATATAAATGTTTTATCTATTCTGTCACTTTTGCCTGAGATGTTTCAATTCAACTAGAATTGAGAATTTGATTTTAATTTCCTCTTCTCACAAAGATTATATATGACTTCCTTCAAGTTTAAAATGATTTCTTATGGTCTATTTAGATGTAAGGCGACTCATTCTTGACATTGTAGAAACTAAATTAAATTTATGCTGTCAGTAATCTTCGAAGTGTCAGTTTTACCGATACATCCATGTATTTGCAGAATAGGTTTTTGATTAATTTTTGAATCCTGAGTAAACCCATATCAATGCCAAATGCTACTGTGATTTCATACCTATCTATACTCTTATGGTATTCAGATAAATACTTAACATATGTACATTGCAAGACTGAAAACCAACCTTTTGTTCTTTTATAGACTCTACATAAAAAGTAGAGTGAAACACAGAAATATGTAAGCAAAGAGCTCAGCTGAGAACTAGATGTAACACCTCAGTCCATGCTATGAGTTGTCACCTATCACATCTGAATCAGGAGATAAATTGACATTACTTGAAGTCCTTTCCCTCAGGCTCCTTGAGTCACATTGCTTCACTTTTAGGTCCCAGACTTCACCTCCTTTGCACCTAACTCAGCTCTCTGGACATCCTCCGGACCTGGATCATCACTTACAATTTGGGGCTGTCAATGGACCCTATTGCCAGCACCTGACACAGCCTACTGTGCCCTTGTGTTTGGCCAGTCCTTCTGGAGCTGCTCCTCCTTGCTTCTCCCCAGCAACCAAATCCTGAATTAAGTAACATTTAAGGTTATATCCTGAGTGGTGGAAAAAAACAGCCCATGAGATTGATTTTCAACAGTTATCACAGTACAGATGATTCACAGCTAAACAAATAAAAATAGACCATATTTTTGATATCAGAGGGTTTCTTATTTTTTTTGTTCTATCAGAGTGTGTCCAATATTTTTGACACTTTGCCATAGGTGAATATCCAGGAAAAAGTGCAGGACAAGGCAAACAGACTGTTACACTGCTTCTGATATATCCTTATAAAATTTATGTCTGAAGTTCTTGAGACAAAGGTTTCTCTGAACTTCCTCCATGAATTTGCCCAATCAATTTTTGAACCCATGTAAACTTTTCATGCCTACAATGTCTTGTTATAATGAACTCCAGAGGTGAGGAATGTACACCTTTTGTTTTCAACCTGTCATGGAAAATATGATTTGATTCTTGCCTACTCTTTGAGAAACTGGGAATAATTAATTTCTCTACCTTCTCTGTCAACTCAGACTTTGATGTATCTCTTTTGTGACAAGGAAGGCCGAAGAATCTGTCTGTGTAACTTCTATTTGCATGGAACTCACTCTATAGCTGAAGTTGTCTCAGCTGTTTCCATCTAAAGCCCTCCATAGTTATACCTTTCTAATAATATTCTTTATTTTCAGAGATTAACTGTCAAATATTTGAATCTTTATTCATTTATGTACTGGCAAAATCATGTATTATATTTTGTTCTCTATCTCGTTGCAATAACTGCTCAGTATTTGCGATTTTTTTTGTTTCCTTGTGTTTTGTTTTTTTTTTTATTGCAATTGAACAGCCCTCAAAGAATTATTATAATTTTTTCCTTATTTTTTTTTTCTCCTAGGGAGGCAATATCTAGTTCAGGGTACTCTTTCTCATAAGCTTTATGTCTAATTTATTGACACTGAATGTCAATTGCATTATAGTTGTGATTATTAAGGGATCTTTCTACAGCTCATGACTATGACTTTTGTCTTCTTGAACCAAGCATAATAAGAAGATAAGAATTTTCCTTAAGACCATTTTCTATAGGTGAAAAGAAATTAACAAGGAAGACTGACATGAAGCTAAACAGAGACTACATGCAGTAGGTCTACAATGGACTGTTTTAATTAGTGTTTTTATGCACTGAAGCATGAGAAGTATATTAAAATATTTAAAATTATAAGTGGATTCATTCACAGAAACCCTTAGTTAAATATCTCCTACCATCAGAAGTGCTAATAACTATTGAGATGCTTTCTAAACATAGTAGTGTCTGGATTTGGACAGTTCGCACATAGTCTAATAACTTTTTCCTGATGGGTGAAAAGACTTTCCCTTGCAAGGATTTAAACAAACACTCTCTGGCCAGTAGGCCGTCCATCTCAATGGCTGAATGGATGGAAGTATGTAAATCTGTGTGGAAGTTTAGCTCATTCCCAAAGCTCTAAGGAATTAAAGAGTACAGTTGCCTGTCTCAAACACTGTTAAGGCCCAAAAGGGACTTGTTATAAGGTATGATGTGCTAGCAACCACTGCAGGAACTTGAGATTAGCATAGAAGGGAGGAATTTGCACTAGTTCCAAGCCTGGAAGAGGCCAGATCTGATTGGCATATCCTGTTTAATGTGTCTGAACAAAAAATTCCCTCTGTGGCAAATTGTATACATATAAAACTGGTCAAACAAAGATCACCCTAAGTTATTGAAGGGAAGGCATCTGTGCCCTCCAAACCCCCACCCTAAGGAAGCACGTGCAGGAGGACATGCCCATTCTCACTTCACATGCAAATGAAGGCATACCCATCCTTGTTTTGCATGTAAATTAGGAGCACATCTCCATGGATACCCAGAATTTGATCTGTATAAAGGTGGTACCCCCAGACAAAGAACTTGAGACCCACTCCACCAGAACAGCCTGGGACCCCTCCCACTGAAAAGCCCAGGATGAAGAAGGACCAATAGGATGCCACTGGATCCATGGATGGTGACTATCTTCTGCTTGATTAATCAATCGATTCATGTCTCTCTTTCTCCTCTTTCCTATTTCTTTCCATCTCTGTTCCTCACATTTATTGTTAAACAAAATCCATATTATTGACTTTGGCATATGGTCTTGTTTGCACCTTAATTTGGGCAGAGGCATCTCTCACTAATACGATCACAACAAAAGCTGAAGTGCACTGGGCACATTTCTTCAAGGTGTAAGGATTGTCTCTTACTCAGCTTTTCAACATTTCTTATTATTTAATGTAAAACCTTTTTGCTTATGTCAGTGGCTGCATACCAGAGGTATCTAATTCTTCATAGTATTGAGGTTCTAGACATCTGTGTAGTGCTTAATGTTATAAAAACTAAGCCATATAGTACGCACAGCCTAAAATTTCTTAGGAATTTTGAATAGAAACTACCTTCTAAAACAGAATACTAGCAAGTATTTCTACAAGAGAACATTCAGTATCCTTGTTAAAGAGAAGATACTGTTACAAAATACCTCAAGAATATCTTAATCCTCAATGGTGTCCCAATTAGGGTTGTAATTGCAATATGAAAGGAAAAAGAAATTGCAATATTAAAGAAAAAGAATTTACTGAAATCATGATGAATGAGTATCCCATTTAAGAATTCTTGTGTTGCTTTATTCCAGAGCAAATGTAAGATAACATGAAAGCATGCAAGTGTAGGGAGATATGTAGAGAAATTAACAGTCATTTGCAAATGTAGGAACACAATCCTCTTGTAATACCAGAAGGAAGCAGAGATCAAGTTGCTTTGTGGTTTTTAGAGTTAAAAATAACTTCACAGAATCAAGGAATCATAGAATGGCTTGGGTTAGCAGGGAACTTTCAAATATCATTTCATTCTAACCCCCTGCCATGGGCAGGGATGCCACCCACTATCTATGGTTGCTCAGGGCCCCATCCAGCCTGGCCTTGAACACTTCCAAGGATGAGACATCCACAACATTTGTGGGCAAACTGTTTCACTGCCTCGCTACCCTCTGAGTAATGAATTCTTTCTACCATCTAATCTAAATCTCTTCTCTTTTACATTAAAACCATTCCCCCTTGTCCTGTCACTATTTACCCATTTTTCTTAAAACTTGATTTACATACTGGAAGACCAAATGAGGCCTCACCAGAACATTCTCTTCTCCAGGCTGAACAACCCCAACTCACTCATCATTATTGAGCTGTTCCTGTGTTTTAGTTCTTTTCAAGATGCAACTTCTTTAAATTATGTTTTTCTAGTAATGTATAGTCATCTTCCTCTAGAGTACTTTTTCTTCTACTGGCAAAAAAAACTAGTGGATAGCATATCATATTTCTTACCTTTCTATTTTTGACATTTTGTGGGTTAAAACAAGTTTAACAAGAATGTTACCTTAAATTTCATCCATAAATCAAATGTCTTCCAATGTTTTGATAAGTTCAGAATTATGTCACTTGTTTTTAGTTAACATATAATGCAATACTGATGTATCATCATGGTTCCCCTGTTTGCAGTCCACAAGGGGCCTGATGACAAAGCACAGTTTTCTATATGTCTGAGGCTATCTTAGAGAATGAACAAACCTCTCTGAAAGCCTATTTATCTTAAAATGCCTTTCATTAGGCCTTTCCAATCTTACCTGCTTCTCCACCACCAATCTGAATTCCTCTCCATCTGCATAGTTACCTAAAACAACGGGTGCATTTGTTTACAGTGGTATCACTCTTTTTCCTGAATTGCTACCTGGAATGCCTGTGTGAGGCAAAATTTCCTAATACAGATATCTATTCTCCATTTACCTTCGCTCTGTCATGAGTGTCTCAGATGAAACCTAAAGAACTAATGTTTTGCTTATAGTTTTTGCATTTTATTAATTTTTTACTTCTCTCTGTCACTTTGCAGTTTCCTATTTCCATATGTTTTCTCAGACTTCTTAGATCCATTTAGCTGACAATGTATAAACACGAAAAACTGTTTGAATTTATCTTTTCGCATGATAATTAGGAAATAAAAGCTGGACTTCTTTTTTTTTAAATAGATAATACCAAACCATTCCAAAAGAGAAAGTGCAGCATCTTACGTCTTTTTAATTTATTGCTATTTTTAAACATATTGTAATGTACTGGTAGCTTTTGCTGTTAGCATCTGTCCTTACTCTCAGGAGATATCCAAAGGGCACCCTTCGGATTTTCAGGTTTTTAGATGATGGAAATCTATTTTTAGCTTCCAAAGACAGAACTGTTTGGGCGAAAGGTCTGTTAACTCCTTTAATGAGAGATGTCAAAATTGAAAGGATATACATGCTGTTCACTTCTGATAAAGGTTTGACATCCTTGGCATAGAAGTTTTAAAACATCTTTAGAAACAGACAGGAAAAAACCTGAAGTCAAAGACAGCATATCATGGACCAATTACAAAAATAAGCCAGAAAAAGAAACCACTTAAGTTGACTTGTAAAGAAAAACCTATACTTAGAGACATTTTATCTTTTCTTTATATATTCAGTGTCTTTATGAAAGTTGACACTTGATTTGAATTGCAATCTTACATTTGCATATTTAAGCTGCAACATCCAGGAGTATGAAAAATAATTTGAGCAGGTTCAGGAATAGGAGCATATATTGTCAGGCTCATGAACAGCAGTTTCTAGATATAAAAACCAAGAACTCAAACAATCTGAGTGGAGATACAGAGAATCTTAATTGAAATAATATTAAAGAATGCTCAAAATATTAAATCAAATCAAGCTTTCAGCTTTGATAAATAATTCCTTTCTTTTTTTTTACTTGGAGACTGAATGTTTATTAGATTAAGTTATCTGTAGTTGAAACAGTCCAACATTAAATATCTTAAATATAGCATAGACACTTAAGGAGATAGTTAGAAAGTTAGCTCTTGCTGAATAGTTATAAAACTGAGAAAGGAAAGAAAATAACTACAGTTATAGGATTTTATAAACTTTCAAGACTTTCAGTTTCTGTCATGCCTGAACATGTTTTTTTCTTCTATGCAATTTGATTCAAGCTTTTCCGGAAAGTAAGAATCCTTTTCACCAACTTCTGTGGACTTCGATCACTGGATCCATTGTGATGCTAAAACCCATGGATTAGGATGGACTGTAAAAGCTGCATTGTCTGTATGTGTATTTTTATAGTAAAAACAGTGAAATAGATTGCATAGAACCTTAAGTTTTTGAGTCCATGAATATGGAATATTACAACAAATACATTATCCCATGATGTTCCATGTGAATATGCTTAGTGTTCATATATATTGATTCAATAATCCAGATAAACTGTTTTCAGAGTCTTTTATCTGTGATGCGTTTGCAAAATGTACAATTTGATTGTGTGTTAGTGCTTGGATTTGTCATATTGTTTAGATATTTATTGTACATTTTAAGAACAGTGCATTTCAGAGGATAAACAAAATGGGAAAAATTCTTCACCCAGGCATAAAGCTGAAAGGCTTCTTATGATCATCAATTCTTTTCAACTACCATAGGTCTGAAGGTTCAGTAACAACTGAATGAATCCTTTTAATAACAATAAACAAAATTCAATTTATTTCTGATGTATAAGTTTTGTTCTCTTCCCCACAAATCTGCTTATTCTAATAAATTTATGCTATTAATTTCCTAAATTGAATTTTTATCATTAATTATTTGCAAATTTTTTCTTCTTGCTATGTAGATCTTGCAAAGGACTTCAGTAGAATAGACTGCAGAAGTGTTTTAACAGCAAGACAGGTACATATCAACTATTATGATCTGATAAAAAAAGTCTTATCTACCCATTTTGTCCTTTAGAAATCAAAGATCTGGTTTTGTTGAAGATATTTGTATACCCACATTGAGCTGGTCAAAGTTTGCTTCAAAAATGGTGAAGAAACACAAATGACTCAGTTTCTAAAGGATGACTTTTCAAATATTTAATTTGAAAGAAACATATTTTCCCATTTTGTTGAGAGTCAATATATATTTTAATTAAACATAAGAAACATAAAAACTATTCTTTAATCCAAAATATTTCCAGTTAACCAGCAAAGTTAGAAAAGAGTACAAACTGCTGTAAGAGCAGCTATATGTGTATACTGGGTATAATTTGTCCTCATATAAACCCATACATTTTTGATCTGCTCTCTTTTTCAAAACATAAATCACCAAAGACAAATGTCTACATTTTCTGCTTGGAGCTAGTTCTATTGCATTACATTTCCTACTCAGTCAAAGTGCCTTTCATCTTCCTTTCACACAGGTCTCTCAAGTGAGTAAAAATGTTGTTGATATTATAACACCTGCATTATACACTGAGCAAAGAATAAAACATTTCTGTGGTTCCCAACTGCCACTATAAAAGTGAAACTACTGCGGAAAATGTACTTTGGCAGCATGCTTGTCTCAAAAAAATTAGAATACATGGAAACACCAGAGAACAGACCAACTGAATAAATGTTATCCTTCATAATTAAGACATAAAAATGATCTTCAAAAAATGATTTTTGTGACAGAACACTGAAAGATAACATGGGAAAACTAAATAACAGTTCTTTTATACCACCAATGGGAGGCTCAAGCCTTGATTGCAAGGCTAATTTTTCCATGTGTAGGTCTATATGTCATTGTCTTATGTTCAGCATGTGCTCTATCAATTCAGCCTTCCATTCTGATGAACAGACATGCACAGAAGCTCTCTGGTTTTTGGTGATGATTCATCTGTGTCATCTTACACAGCATCTCAGTACCACTATATTTCCTGTGAACAATTTTATCATGTTTGCTCTTAGGTGAACGGTGCTTTACAGATGTCAGCATTTCTTCTTCTTCTTTTACAGTTTAGCACTGTTACTTGCACCTTTGAAATGTGTAGCTATGGCACAGTTTGCTCAGGTAGAACAGACTACTACTGTAGGGTGCAGGTGTACTGGGAAATACAGATTGAGAGTTTCACGTGTTTTCAGAAGAAATAAGTAACATCCAAGAAATTAGAGCAAAATGGACTCAGGTTAATAAATTATTTCCTGAAATTCAAGGTTTCTGAGTATGTGGTTAGTAGAAGGGCTGCGCTGAAGTTATTTTCTGGCAGAATTACTTAAAACTGAAACCTCTATTGAACAAAAATGAGGCTTTTTATTCAATAAAATAATGACTTTTTTTGAAATCAGGAGCATATTATAATGAAAATACGATGTGTTAGTCTAAATGGTTGTGACAACTCTTGTTTGCAAGGCCATAAGAGAAAGGAAAAAAAAGTGTCCTAGAAATATACAAATGATTGGAATAAAATCCATTTAATTTTCTTTTAAAAATTTCTTTGTAACCCCCAAAAGGCACTAATGGCCATTATTTGTCCCTTCTCAGCATGCAGTCAATGCATTATAAGATCTCTAAAAACCGTTAGGCTTTTTTTTCTCTTTGCAAAGGAGATCTGAGAGCAGGATAAGAGCAAGGTTGCACTCTGACCCCAGAAGAATTAAAAACCTTGTTAAATTATCTCTTCTAAGTAAATTTTCCCGGGTGAAAAGAGAGGCTGTTATGCAAATTGACTTTTCATTATATGGTCATTATCCAATGTGACTGTGGTCATGCTCTAAACAATGAAGGTCTGGCTCTCAGCTGAGGTAGTAGCTTTTAGACAGGTTAGCAGTATAAAACCTAGGTGGTTTTCTGCAATTACTGCATACAGATAAGTGCTCATAACATCCTCTCACTGTCCCTAATTAAACTGTTGGAAGATACTGCAGAACTTTTGTTTTGTATAAAATATATACCTTCCTTAATTGAAAAGAGGAATGACTTCATAGAGTTACAGTGAACAGTACTGTTTTGCATTACCTTCAATTGTAGCATTATATTAGTACCTGTCTGCTTCCTAAGTTACTAGATACTACCTTCAAAGTGTCTGCTTGAAATTCAGCAAAGAAGGTATTTTTTCTGCCATCTCATTGTTTTTCTTAACCACTGGACCTAGAGAAAGGCTTTCTAGTATATTCTGAAGAGAGATTTGGTTTCTTTAAGTGTGGCTTAAGATATCCAGATATGAACATAAGACAAGCATTACCAAATTTGTGTTGATCTGTACAGAGAAGGATAAAAAACTTGAAGCCATAACAAGCAATGAAAGAGGGTGCTTGATCAGAGTCACTTAAGCCTTCTAACTTTGAGGAAAATGTTTCATCTAAGGTATTGAAACTTCCCTACTTCCCTTTATTGGCTAGAGTCATGACTTATTGCTCACTCTTATCTAATATAAAAGGTAACAGTGGGATACAAGTGCTTAGTCCTTCATAATTAAAAGGAGAATTTGCATGTGAGGACTTGCTTCAATAATTAAACAAAGTGGTTTTCCTTTCTTTCAGAGATGAGAAGAGTTGAATTATGAAGTAGTGTACCTGGTAGGGCATTTTCTTAGTCAATGTTTTTACATGCCTTTACTTTCGGCATTCTCCCTCTGCTGTGTCTGACAGCAAGGTAAAGTTTGTTTGATATTTGGTAAATAAATTTAAAAGGGCAGGAATAAAAATGCCACAAAAATGACTAGGTCATGATCATTTGAATCATAAGTTCATGACAGAAGAATTAAATCAGGCATTGATTTGGTTGAACAAAGACAGTAAAGACTCTAAACAAAACAGAAACAAAATATTGAGATGAAACTCATTAGAAGTCCCAAAATTCTGTTCTTAGGTATACAGTCTCTCCTAGCAAAATGGTTTTAAAAGTTGAATGGACAGAGGTAGATATGGTCAATTAGAGAAAGATTTCATAGAGGCAGAAGTTATCCCTGTGATATCAGAAATTTTGCCTCTGGATTTTATTTATTCCAGCATACAATGGGACAAAACCTGTGCTCTTTGTTCTCCTTAAAGTATTTGCAAATTCACTCCAAATTGGCAAAAATATTGATCAGCTGGAACACAGTCATAATAAAAGCAGAGCTACTCAAGGAGAACTAAGAATCCTCTTTTATTTTTAATCTTCCTTCACTTTCCTGCTGCATCTGTAAGTGGAATGTTTGTGTTGAACGCAGGAATGATAAACAGAATCAAACATATAGGCTTTTAATTTCAGTTAGAAAATGTACAGTCCAAATTGTTGACTCATACCAAAATATTTTCACATTCATTTGAATGTTTCATTTTTCGAGGAAAATAAAGAATACCAATTATTTATATAACATGGGTAGCTTAGCAAATGACAACCATTGTAGGGAACAGCGGTCGGAAGATCTTGCGATGTACGGAAAGGTTAGGCGAGGGAACCCCTTCCTATGGATGTTTAGGTTTACGCTAAGGGAAATGACGTGAATTGCCTACGCAGACATGAAGACAGTAACAAAGGAGTGATTGTATATAAGAAGGTGTCAGTGAAGCAATAAACACCATTTGCAGCATCCTCATACCGGTGTCAGTGCTCATTGGACTGGGGGCTGGAGTGAGGCCTCTGTGCCGTCTCAGCCGAAGGAGGTCGATTGTCATGAATGGCAACAAACCATGAAAAATTAGACTGCACTTTTTAGAAATGTGTAATTAAGGTTTGAAAAAAAGCATCAACTAAGTGGCTCAATTCTGTTTGTCATCAGGAACACATCCTTCTTGCTCGGCATCTTTATTCTTGTTGATGTAATACTATGACAAAATAGAGTCCTGCTCTATAACTGAGATTGTAAGCTCTACCAGAAGACAAAGTTCCAAATAAAATCAAAAGTATGCAGAAGACAATAATCAAGACAAAAAGAAGTGATTTGAGCTGTGACTTTTTCTGTTTTCCCTTTCTTTGGTAATGTGTAAGAAAATAAAGAACTGTCTTGTGATGAGCTCTTTCATTTCCTGTGAAGGGAGATGTTTCTGTTGCTACTAAAGAAAACTGTGTCATTCCAACTCTTGATACCTTGTTTTTTTCCCTCCAGAGTGGCTGATAGTTCAACATTTTCCTTTCATGCAATCTACTACATCTTCCAGAAATGAAAAACTATTTCACAATTCTATTATTATTTTAATCCAAATAAAATCTGAGTCATAGAAAGCAAAGTAAGGAACTTCCACCAGATTCCATGTAAATTCAGAAGCAAAAACTTCATATGACCAAAACTGCCAATTGCACTTAAGCCACCAGTGCTCGTTAATATATTTCAGGCTTAGCTTGAGAAAGCTGCTTTCTATTTTCTATTAAGTCAAGTACATGCACTGGTAAAGACAGTAGTTTATAGTTTGAGTCAGTATAATGAAGAGGCAAGATATAGCATCACCATGTCAAAGTCAGCTTTGTAGAAAAAATATTCAAACTAAAATTCAAGTGGAAAATTACATTAATGAAAGCAAATTCTTGTAACGAAAAGAATTCTAGAGTTTTCCCAGCAGGAAAATATTCATGTTACTTAAAGAGAACATTCAGGTATTTCTCTGATGCATACCCAATCACGTGGTAGTTCAGATTTGGAAGGACGAACATTTAATACCTGAACAGAATGAGTTATTTAAGGACAAGTAGCTGAAGCAGAAGTTAAAAATTAATTGTTGCCTTATTTTGGAAGGGAAGGAGAAACCCACACACCCCACTCATGTCTCACTGCATAGCAGAATTATTTTTCTTAATCCTTTTTATACAAATGGCCTAAAGCATCTAGATGATTAAATAAAATATAGTAGAAAGTTGAGTAGGGTTTTAAGAACACTGACCATTTTATTATAATTCTCTGAAATCTTTTTAGAAATCATTGTAATTGCAGAAACTGTCGTGTCAGTTTTGTGAAGGAGGTTCTCTTTGGAAATCTAGCTTTAGTGTTTGACATGTGGGGTAAACAGCACTTATACTATTGCTAAATGAGGTTTATCCAAACAAAACCTGTCCAAACCTGCCTGTGTGATCTAGATTTCAAAGTTTCTCTGCCTTCAACAGAATGCAGAAAAGAGCACCAGCCTATGCATATATTTTCTTTGACATATTTTATGAAGTGAAACATCATAAAATGGTTAAAAATTACACTTAGAATGGGACTGTATGATGCATCTCTCTTCTCTTTTCTTTAGAAAATGTTATAAAAAAATCATCATATTTATACTAGGTTGTCTAAAGAGTAGTACTGAAGTTGAATCTAAAATATTGAAATATTAAAATATCACTACCTATTTTTGAAAAAATTCAAGTGATTTTGGCAGAGAATTCTGCATTTAGTGCTGTAACTTTCAGTTACTGCTGTTTGAACTATCTCATATAGTTTATTTTTCATGTTTTAGGGAATCAAGTCATGTAAAAACAGAGTTTGCATTTTCTTTTTCTTCTAATGCTGTTGTCATGCATAGTAATAACTCATCACTCATCAGTAACACTTTCAGAAAGAAATATTTGTGAAGACTGCTTGAGACAACTTTATACAAAATTCCAAGCTCCAAAAAAGTTCACAAGCAAATTTTAAAAGTAGGGTCTTAGAAAAAAACTAATTGTATCTACAAAACCTAATCTTAGCAGGAGAAGATGAATGCTTTCTCACTCTGAGGTTTTGCTATTTCTTTTTAACTTTCTATAAGTTGCATCACAGATATTATGCTAGGTAGTGTGAATGTCTCAGCATTTCTGCATTTTCAAAATATACCAATAGAGCTTACCTGTACAGACAGACACATAGCAGAAATAAGATGCAGAAAATATTGCACATTTTGATTTGATCTGTATTTAACTCCAAATTATTAAATACATCATCATAAACAGGAAGGAGTGAAAAATAGAACAAACTGCAAGATAATTAGTGAGGTCCAATTATTTTACATATACATTTAAAATACCTAGGTGACAGTGGCTTGATTCTTCCATGGGCTTGTGAAGACAGGTGATTTAACATTACCGTTCAGGAAAATGGATGGATCTGCTAACTGACTATAAAATATAGTCACTCGAGATATGCTGATATTAAATTCTGTTCTGTGAATTTTTGCAATACTTAGTCAATTTCTTTAATTAAAAATTAATTTTTTGAGTCTGTCATGGTTTAACACCAGGGCAGCTACCAAGCCCCACGCAGCCACTTGCAAGTATCACCACCAGCAGGATGGGGAAGAGAATTGGAAAAGTATAAGCTAAAAAGCTCATGAGATGAGAACAAGACAGTTTAATAGGGAAAGGAAAAAACACACACACAGGCAAAGCTAAACAAGGAATTAATTCACTGCTTCCCATGGGCAGGCAGGTGTTCAGCCATCTCCAGAACAGGGCCCCATCACACATAAGGGTTACTTGGGAACAAAGGGTTACAAACACCATCACCCCAAACATGTCTCCCTTCCTCCTTCTTCCCCCCACTTTATACACTAAGCATGGTATCATACGGTATGGAATATCCCTTTGGTCAGTCTGGGTCACCTCCCAATTTCCTATGCACCTCCAACTTCCTTGCCAGCATGGTTGTACAAAAAGCAGAAAAGGCCTTGGCTCTGTGTAAGCTCTGCTCAGCAATAGCAGAAACATCTCTGCATGATCAACCCTGTGTTCAGAACAAATCCAAAACACAGCCCCATACAAGCCACTGTGAAGAGAGTTAACTCTACCCTAGCCCAAACCAGCACAGAGCCTCAGTCAGGTTAGACTGTTGTAGAGCCATGAAGCTTGGTATAGTGAAGAACATTTGAGTACAGAAACTCTGACTGTCCATCAGCATTTGAACTAACAGATAAGGGAACCAAGGAAATGAATTCTTT